>NC_140179.1:75811919-75814419 GCF_963971535.1 Notolepis coatsorum | reverse complement strand
CATAAATGTCATGTATGTTGTGTATGTCCCTATGCCATAAATGTCATGATGTCTTGTATGTCATAAATGTCACTATGAATAAAAAATGGGGGACCCTGATGTAAACAAGACAAACGTCTTTCTCTGGTCTGCACCCCCTTATAAAATTGTGTGTATTGAGCCGTACTGTATTGTACCCATTCTGCAATCTGTTAAATAAATAAAAATAAAGTTTGACTGGCCGCCGAGCCATACTGTAGTGTACATGGTGACTGCTTGACTCAACAAAAAAAAAAGAAAAAAAAAGAATAAAAATATTGAATACATTTTTTAATTTTTTTTGCATCCCGTTATTTTACCCACGCGACACCACTGCTAGGATTTGACTTGATTCAACAACAAAGTAGTCGGGGCAATGGCAAGCCGAAGACGGTCGCAAGTGTAATATTATATATTATATATTAACAAATTGTTCTAAATAAATAATAATGATAATAAATAATTTGAAGTTTTGAATTTTTTTTTACAACTGAGGTAGGTAGATTACATTTTTAGAGGTACCGTTGGGTACTGGTATCGATTCACAGGTACCGGTACCAGTTAAAATGTGAACGGTACCCAACCCTACCTGTCTCCTCAGATTCTCATACTCACCAACTGCATCACAGTCAGCAACTGCACTGCCTCAGACCGGAAAGCACGGCAGAGGGTGGTGAGAACTGAGAACGCATCACCAGTACATCACTCCGTGCAATTGAGTCTATTCATCACAAACGGTGTCTGATGAAGGCATTGTCAAGGACACCTTTCATCCCAATTATGGATGGTGTGCCCTCCTCGCCTCCGGGAGGCGCTACAGGAACCTCCGATCCAAGTCAAGCAGACTCAGGTATAAGCAGTCAGTTAAAAGTAGTATATAGGTTGTGTGCCTGATATCTGTCATGTGTCTTGCGTTTGCGAAAACACATTCATATGGTTTACAGCCCTATAGGTTAACTGTTAAATGTATGTGAACCTCAGCCACCCGCCTCCTCACTAACACCTGGTCCCGTGAACACATCACTCCTGTCCTCCACTCTCTCCACTGGCTCCCGATCAAGGAACGCATCAACTTCAAAACACTACTCCTCACCTTCAAAGCCCTCCATAGCCTGGCCCCCCCCCTACCTGACTGATCTCCTTCTTCCCTACCGCCCCACCCGTTCCCTCCGGTCGTCCTCCACTGCCTCCCTCACTGTCCCGTCATCCAAGCTCAAAAACTTTGGTGATCGGGCCTTCTCACGCACTGCACCTCGACTCTGGAACTCCCTCCCTCAGACCATCAGAGACTCCCCCACACCCTCCACCTGTTCTCTCCCTAGCCTTCAACCCCCCCCCCCCCCACCCATAACCCCCCCCCCCCCCCCCCCCCCCCCATCCAACCTGTTGTGATCTTTGTTACTGTGGCCTTATGTTTTCTGTGTATCATGCTGTTTACCCCTGGTCTTATGTTCCTTTTGTTTCTTTGTTTTCTCTGTTTTCCCCACCTAACATCAGCGACTTCGGGTTCATGAGAAGCGCTTTATAAATACAATGAATTATTATTATTATTATTATTATTATTATTATTATTATTATTATTATTATTATTATTATTATTATTATTATTATTATTATTATTATTATTATTATTATCCTCACTTGAGGGGCTCGTCGAAGCGGATGGTGGCGGCGCAGTGGAAGACCACGTTGATGCAGGCGGTGAGCGTCTCCACGTCCTCGGGGCTGATGGCCAGGCCGGGCTGCATCAGCTCACTGCTGATGGGGATGATCTTCAGGTGGAAGTCTGGATTGTCCTCGCGCACGCGGTCAAACAGCTGCAGCAGGGGACGGCACAGAGGAGACAAGGCGTGTTTTAGACAACAGACAACATAATTACATTGTATTTTAAGATTTGAAATATTTGAAAGGTGCAATGTGTTTTTGGTGGACATTCAGTTATAATTGTTGTTATAATAAATTTTAAACAGACAATGATCTGAAAGACGGCCAATGATAATTTTATTGTGACCCTACTTTAGTCATCTGCAAAGACCCCAGATCATTGTATCACAGATAATAATGGATTTTTTATACTGTCTATATACTGTGTAAAATACACACTCATTGACTACACTGGCAGGGAACCGTCACAGCTCTGCACACACCTTGCATGGTTGTTTCTGCCAGCGGTGTGTGAATGTTTGAGTGAACGGGTAAATGTGAGGCATGCGCTATATAAATGCAGTCCATTTACCATTTTACACACACACGCATGCACGCACGCACGCACAAATATCCTAAGAACCCATTTAAAGACTTCTGAGATAATACAATGCATATTCAGTGTCTGTTTCCACAGATCTTTGAGATCAAAGTAAACATAATGTGTTTGTTCAGTTTTCTCATGACTCAGAGGAGGGAGTGTAATGAGGAATTTGTTAAATACACATCTCCTTATAAAGGAACACGCCAACATTTTGGGAAATTAGCTTACCGTCTT
>NC_140179.1:75804419-75806919 GCF_963971535.1 Notolepis coatsorum | reverse complement strand
TTGCGGACGTTTTCATGCGATCGGCTACTTCTCATAAACGTGCAAAATTTATTCTAATTGTTTTTTGGAAATGCAGAGACTTGCTGTTTTGATGCCAAGACAGCAAAATCAAATCAATCGTATATCATTCAGATAAAGTGGTTCACACTTATTACTGTACATTTTACTGTATATTTCTGTATATCTTTGGCTGGATAGTTGTAAATTTAAGATTTTAGAATGTATAAGAATGTAGGTATAAAGAATATCTTATTCTTTATTCTATTTTATTCCTATTTTTTATATTATTATATTCTTATTCCTATTTTAGTCCTATTGACTACCTAAATGTTTGTTGTTGTTGTCAATGTGAGCGATATGTAGTGATTTCTATTCTATTCTATTCTTAGATAGCTCCTCTCTTTTCTCCTCCTGCAGGCCTACAGTTTCTTTTTATCGCAAGTTTAGCATAGAGATAAGATTGGAGTCTCATTCCAGGGATCTTCCCCTCAAAGAGAGAGGAGATTTTTCATTTTTCATTTCAACCTTCATTTAAAATCGTAAGCCTCTGAGGTTTCCCTCATTTACAGAAACGGCGATTGTACAAAATGTAAACAGTACATAATACAAACAATATTCACAGACATTTAAACGCCAGAGTAACAATTAAAAACTTTAAGAATAATTTTAAAAGATCAGCTAAAACAGTTACAGGTAGTCACACAATGGTCTGAAATCATACGTTTAAACATACCAAGGGAAGGGAGAACCTCCAATTTCAGCGAGAGTTGAAGGACATTCCATGAGTTAGAGGCATCATATTTTTCTCCCATCCCAATTTCGCCTCGCCAATTCTCCCTTCAATTCTCCCCTCCCCTGTCTCGAACGTTGCTAGACCATGCCTCCCACTGGTCGGCTGCAGTGAGGACCAAACCGACCTGTAGGAGTCGCTGTCCACAACATCCAATCCCCACCTACCAGCTTTCCCACCCCTAACACTGCCAATTGTGTTAGTATGAACAACCGGCCAAGCCGGTAGCAACGCAGAGAGCTGGGCTCGAACCCAGCATCTCCTGCGTTAGCGGCGAGCGCCTTGCCCACTGCGCCACTCAGCCGCCCCCGTTCAGCACCTTCTTAAGATCACGCGTACAAAGAAATCTAAGGAAATGAATAAAGGGAAGATGATTAAACAGAGCTCGACATGCCTGCCATATGCTACCGTGGATATGGCCACCACAATTGTAGGTCTTGACTGTGTTGGGCCTGAGTCAGGAATGCTGCCTGGGTGAGATGGGAACAGAGCGGGTCATGGACGGCCCCCGGTCTGGCTTCAGGAGTGGAAGGGGAGAGGCTTCAGACGACGTGAGCCACACACACAGAGAGCTGACACGAACTATTCACACAGGGGGTTGCACCGGCTATCGGGAAACAAGTGGAAACGCCGCAATGCACTTAAGTAAATAACTCGATAAATCTTGAACATTTATATTGTCGGAAAGATCACCCTCTCTGTGGATGCAAACAAGAGGAAATCAATACTGCGCTGTAGTCATGTCGGATCAGTGTGTGTGTGGTAAGTAACAGGCGGAGGGGGACCGCTTGGTGCAAAGCGCGGCGGGCGGAAAGGGGGGTTGAGAATGATGCACCGACCGCAGAACGCACGTCATGGTCCGGGCCGCAAAGTCTCATTATGCTAGTCCTCACAACGACAAATCAACTCTGAACACACACACATCCGACATAACGATGTGGGGATGAAGCAGAGAGGACCGGTTTCTCTTCAGGGTCCTCTTCTGAGCTGTGTGTGTGTGTGTGTGTGTGTGTGTGTGTGTGTGTGTGTGTGTGTGTGTGTGTGTGTGTGTGTACCCTTGGAAATACACATACTCCATATACGTATGTATCCAATAGCAGCTCTAATATGCACCACCCACAGTATATTATGCCTGCAATACAATCCTCCCACCTAGTACGCTAAACACACAATGATCTTGTCAATTGGAAAATAAAAACATAGCTCAACATCCATACAGTATGTGATAAACTGATACATTAAACTAAGATTGAATCTCTTGTTTTCCACCATGATGTTATTGAAATCAAATCTAGCAGCATGGAGGCTATTCTGGTGCCAGAGGTTCCTAAAATAGCATTATTGTCATTGTGGTTTAGTGTTAAAAGTGCTGGTTGTCCAGGTGGCGTGTTCAGTGGGCAGAGCTCTATAAGCAGAATCCCAGCATTTAAAGGTTCAGTACAATGAAAATCTGGTTTTTCAAACTTATTTTTTTTTTAACAGAAGGTATGTTGATATAAGATTTACCTAAATGTTAGAACTGTTGTTGTTGTTGCTGTTGTTGTTGTTGTTGTGAAAATGACAACTAAAGCCCTTTGATATAAACATAACCCCTCTTTGATAACCCCCCAGGATATCAACAGAATCAAAACCATTTCAGATATTTGCTTCCAATCTGCTTCCTGGAAGACTACTCGCTTTACCCTGATTGGCCCATCTGTCTTCTCGCTT
>NC_140179.1:75735986-75804219 GCF_963971535.1 Notolepis coatsorum | reverse complement strand
GATAGAGAGGCAATTGCTGCTATAGCGTGGTTCAGGGAGCAGCCCTGGCCTGCCTGCCTGCCTGCCGGTCAATAGCGTTGTTAGGTATTGATGGCAAACCACCAGAGTTCATCAACTATCAGTTGTCCGTCTGAGAGGAGAAGGAGGAGGAGGAGGAGGAGGAGGAGGAGGAGGAGGAGGAGGAGGAGGAGGAGGAGGAGGAGGAGGAGGAGTGGTGGAAGCACAGAACGCTCGGCCAAAACCTACTTAATTTTCCCGTCAAGTCTCTGTTTTTTTTGTGTGTGCTTTCCCAGTGAGGAGTTAAGTGCTTTCACTGCCACACTACAAACGGTTAACGCTTTCACTGCGACAATACACAGAAGGTTAACCCTTTCATTGCCACACGACAGCAGGTTAACCCTTTCACTGCCACACTACAGAAGGTTAACCCTTTACTATCACACTACCGAGCCTACTTTACCGTACGTTAATGCACAACGCCGTGCCTCAGTTAGGTTGAATGTGTGGCTCAGGGATGAGTTAGAATCTTTGAATAGTCGTGCCAGTCTCTCTCTCCACATTCGATTTTCATGTCAGAGTCGAAAAATATATTTATTATTATTATTATTATTATTATTATTATTATTATTATTATTATTATTATTATTATTATTATTATTATTATTATTATTATTATTATTATTATTATTATTATTATTATTATTATTATTATTATTATTATTATTATTATTATTATTATTATTATTATTATTATTATTATTATTATTATTATTATTATTATTATTATTATTATTCATTTTTATATTTAGAGGCAGCCTAATTTCCATAGCCTAATTGATCTAAAAGATGCACATGCTACTGTTTCTGTTTGTTTATTAAAACCGGCTGATAGGCCATAGTGTCATTTTGATTTATTGTCGGTCAGCTGAGCCGATCAATGTTCTGAAGGATTATCTGAACTAGTGCCTATTTATGTGCAATACCCTTTGATTTTAATGATCCATTATATTAGAAAGAATAAGTGAATTTAACTGAAACTGAACATTTGAACTGAATTTAAACTGAAACAGATATTCTTTCGAAATATTTTCGAATATTTGGTCTTAAGAACAGTAGACTATTCGAAAATTATTTTGGTCAGTCATGCTCATCCCTAGTCTGGTTAGTCTAAATAAAATATATCATAACACCCATTTATTCGCCTGTAGAGGTAAATTCTTCCAAAGTCATGAAAAAGCGATGCGAACCAGCGATGCATTTTCAGTTCACCTCGTATCAAGAATGTAAATAAATAAATAAATAAAATAAAACAATCGGCTGGGAGTTTGGTATTCAAATTTACTTTTCTTTTTCTTTCAAATTCAAAAGAAATTTGAATATTGAAATTCGACAGCCCTAAAACAGAGGATGAGGTCATTGTCCCTTTTGCCACATGCTAAGGTGAATACGATCGTCGGAACGTATATCTGATTTAAAGGAACACGCCAACAATATGGGAAATGCGCTTGCCGTCTTCTCCATAGTCAGACAAGAGAGATATCAATTGCCTCTCTGTGCGTTCAGTAGAAAACTAAACGGCTGCAAGCTAGCCTAGCTTAGCACAAATGAATGGAAGCGGATACGGACCACCAAACCTAGCTTAAAAGAGGTAGGCTAGCTGGTCCGTATCCGCTTCCATTCATAATACTACATTCATAATACTACTTTAACATCTCTTAACATGTCAACAAATATACAGCAACAACATTTCCAACTTGGCATTGCCGACTTCAACCTAGTTTTGGGGGGGTGTACTGGTATGCTGTAGTTAGATACTCTAAATGGTAAATGGACTGCATTTATATAGTGCTTTTATCCAAAGCGCTTTACAATTACTCCTCACATTCACGCATTCACTCACACATTCACACACCGACGCCGGAGGCAGCCATGCAAGGTGTCTTGCTCAAGGACACATCGACATGCTGCCGGGAGGAGCCAGAATCGAACCAGAGAACCTTCTGATTACCAGACAACCCGCTCTACCTCCTGAGCCTCTGTCGCCCCTACACCTTGTGTGGCAACGGCGACAGAGGGTGACACCACCATGACCCCAGAGATGAGTCACGACGGGCACACAAAGGAGCGTGCAGTGCATCATGGGGGGGCGCGAGGAGGAGAGGAGTGCATCACGCGTACAGCATGAGGCCTGTCAAAACCCCAGAGGGATAAAAACGTCAGAGCCCCGCCTTTATTGGTACTTTAGGGAAATGAATGAGCACACTGGGAAGAGTTTATAAATCCTGGACTTTGACCACATGAAAGGTCCCAGTAATGTTTCGAGAGACAGAGTATAGACTTTCCCTCGTTTATGTTCTTTCATGGTTTCTTTTGTGTTCAGCTTAATGAAGTATACAATCAAATTGGACGTTATACGGTCGTGTATTGTGTGGGACTTTGACCCCAATTCCTTGAGACAACAAAGATGGACAATTCATGCTATCACATGACTTTAACAATGCTTTCCCCTGTGGCTCAGAACAGGCTATTTTCTGCCTCTGATAAAAGCACGCTGCTGAATGTGTGGTATATGCAGCACGTGCCGACAGCCATGCTGCCAGCGTTTCTGGGCGTTTTGCCCGGGACAACAATGCACCAATCACAGGCCTTGCAGATGACAGCTTCCTGTGTCTGTTTAGCATCATCCTCTTCCCTAGCCAATCAGAGAAGCTGCTGACCACCATAGCTCTTGGCACCCTGTTCTTGCCTTTGCCAGCCCACCTGTTGAAACAGCAGCAGCGACTGGAGGCCTTCTAGTAAACGTTGGCGCTTGATAACTGTAGCTTAATCAAATCCTGATAGGTATCTCTAGTGGTTCAGTGGAGCTGTGACCTGTATAGGGAGGTGGAGTGGTTACGTCATTGCTGTTTCCGGCCGGTCCACCTCGCTAAATGTATTTCCCCATTGCCCATTTCTAAATCGCCTCGTTTAAAACAAATAAAGCATGAACATTTGCATGGTGTTCTGTGCGTATTCATCCACAATCTATAGCTCAACATGAAAATATTAGCAATTAATCAGAAGAAAAAATGCTTAAACAGTAATGTTAGTGATAGAAGGGAACCCATTTTGTGCACAAATGGAAAGCTTTTCAATGTTCATGAGGCAGAATTGTTACAATAGCCGATAATACATTTTCCCAATGATAAATCCCTATACGGGTGGACCGCGCGGGCAACCAAAGTGACGTCAGACTACACCTCTCTATTCCAGTCAAGCCATAGTGTGGTTGTTCTCTGAGATGCTTCTCATCCTTTCTACCGGTCCAGAGATCCATAGGCAGTGTGTGCTGGAGGACACAAGCTGGGAACAGAGTACCTGACCTAGATAACCCATTTCTCCCTCCATTTCACTTACACTCTCTATAGCCCTTCCTCTCTCTGCTTACAGATGTAGACCTATGCAGGGTTCCCACAGACATTGCAACATTTCTTTTCTAAGCACTATTTTCCATTTTAAAATGGCATTTAAAAGGATACAATTCACTTTTAAATGCTGTTTTTTATTGAAAAGAAAATCAGATCCAATATTTATGGCTTAAAACCAATTTCCGACAATTAGTTACACTTCAGATAAAAATTTTATCATGGATGAACAAAACTTTCAATGCGAATGGTTGATTTGAATTTCAATGACTTTTTAAGCACCTTGTTAATTTTTTTTGCTGTTTTCAAGGAATTCCAGGCCTTGACTTTTGTAAATAAAATCAAGCACTTTAAGCACTTCAAGGACCTTGTGCGAACCCTGCCTATGGTACACACACACACACACACACACACACACACACACACACACACACACACACACACACACACACACACACACACACACACACACACACACACACACACACACACACACACACATACACACACGGTCATGCATGCATACGCATACACACATTTGAATATATTTACAAACAGGCAAAGGGACATTAGACGGTGTAAATGCAAACGGATACTATGAGAGCTGACAGTTAGACATGTGCTGCTCAACAGACAACCGGCTAGAAACAAGCAACTACAGTAGCAGCATAATAACAGACCCAGGGTCTGCCTCAAGGGTCCAGAATGCATTGTCTCCTCCTCCACACTGCACTACTGCCAATGAACACACACACACACACACACACACACACACGCACATGTAGCCGCACTCGTATTGCCATCTCTGCGTTATGAGTTCGACCCCTGTTAAGGGATTGCCCCGAGTGAGTCTCGAACCCAGGTCTCCCGCGCCGCAGGCGACATCACAGACCACTATACCAAGAGGTGAATTCACCTTTTGGTAACGTGTCTGTATGCCTTTTATGGGTGGGTGAGTTTAACTTGCAGTACCGCTACGTGCCACAGTCACTTCACAACACTTGAAGTCCATCGTGACTGTGGATATACTCACGGACCTCCGGTCTCACACTGTTGAGACCCCTGATAACTCAAATGGTTCTCAAAGTGGAGTCCAGGGTCCTTCAGAGGCTTCCAGGGGGGGGGGTCCCCAGAAAGATGGGGAACAGTCTAATTTCACACATAGATCGCAGGCTTCACTCTCTCCACTGTTATCTCCCTATACCCACAATATAAACAGGAATGCTGGACTAAACCATAATCTAACATATCTTCAAATGTGGATCCATGGCCCACTTTGTATCTAAATGGACTGCATTTTATATACTGTAGCACTTTTATCAAAGCGCTTTTACAACTTATGCCTCACATTCACCCATTCACACACCGACGGCGGAGGCAACCATGCAACGTGCCAACAGCAGTTAGGGGGTAAGTGTCTTGCTCAAGGACACTTCTGACGCGCTGCCCCGGGAGGAGCTGGAATCAAACCGGGAACCTTCTGAACCTGAATCAGACAACTGCTCTACCTCCAGAGCCACTGTCACCCCTAACTTATCCGTATCTACTTGGGAGACCTTGATGTGAAACTGTTAGAGAACCACTGTGCTAACTTAACAGTAGACGCCTTCCACTGTATATGTCTTTTATTTACCTTTGGGGAGTACTATGATAAGCAGAAGGTTGGACTCTGTCCCAGAGCCTAAGTCATCGTGTCGCACCAGGGAAATAATAGACAGACAATAATAGCTGGATCTTCATCAGACACTACTCGATTTTCTTTTGTAATTCTGTAAAGATTGTAAAGATTTATGTGGCTCATTCAGTTGTAAACACTCAAATAAGCACTCAGTTTGCCCTCAAAATCACAGGCAGCTCACATCCAGATTCTAAACTCCCATTGACTTTGCATTGCAGTGAGAGGGGAGGCGGTGCCAAAATAGCATCCCAGGTACGTAAGCAGCATGTGTGGCGCAGCGGACCCATGGAACTCAGCTCTGGAACCCAGCCCAACTTACACAACTCCCGCTGCCTCAACAGACAAAAGACAGCTCACACCCTGGCTTCCACCTGTTGGACCTGTTGCCATCGGGCAGGCGTTACAGGTGCATCAGAGAGCCAGAACAAAGAGGCTCAGAGACAGTTTCATCACCACCCTGAACTCTAACATGCACCAATCACTCCCCCCTCCCCCTCCTCCCACACTGTGCAACATCCTACCCCTCAAGTGCAATACCGTCTGACACTGTGATCGTTATTTTGTATATTGTTGTTATTTTGTATATTGTTGTTATTTTGTATATTGTACAGTATTGTAACATTGTTTTATTGTATAGTATTTTATGTTTCTCTTTTATTACTTTTTATATTTTATTTGCTTCCACTACTGCACCTTAAGTTTGAGTCCCAAATCTCGTTGTATGGAAATATGATGACAATAAAGTACAATCTAATCTAATCTAATCTATAGCACCGTACTTCCTGAAGGTAAGTGAAATTTTAGACATATTTGACAGAATATCGGCTGCATTCTCCTTTAATGCTCTGCAGTACACCAGCGGTACTCAAAGACATTTAAAATCTACATTATATCTTTGAAGATCTATTCACAAATTCCAAAAATGCATTTTATTTTCAGTTTTCAGTCAATATACAACCGTTGTGGGGCGGCGTGGCTCAGGGGTAGAGCGGGGCGTCCAATGAAGGGTTGGTGGTTCGAATCCCGCTCAAGCCCATGTCCATCCCATTGCCGTTGTGTCCTTGGGCAAGACACTTAACCTACTTGCCTCGTATGAATGTGTATGCATGTGAATGAATGTTGGTGGTCCAATCCAATCCATTATTATTATTTATTATTATTAATGGTTAATAGCAATCTAGAATCTAATGAATTGAATTGCCTTCACAATCGTGGTGTATCGAGAATCTATTTACAAATCGAATTGTGACCCCAAAAAACTAAATCAAATTGAATCATGAGATTCCCACCCCTGGTTAAAAACGAATACACTCTCTGAGTCGTTGTGAAAAGCTGTCAAGCTAGCTAGCTCCTGGTCCAGAACTACTGAGAACTCTGCCATCTTCTCTTGATCCTCCAATCACCACTGTTTCTTTTCTCACACAAGGTCAATTCAACATGTTGAATCTAAACTGCACCTGACGCTGACCGGCAGACAGCTCCAAAACCACTGGTCACTTGTGCATTTTAACCAGATTATCGGTTTAAATTATACTGGAGTGGCGGACAATCTCTCACCATTGTCCACCACCATATATACTACATCCATTACCTATTAGTAAGAACTGATTTCCTATACAGTTTGAACACATTTAATCTGCACACACACATGCATTTAGTTTTACCCTGGCTGTATGACTCAAAGCCCTACACTATGAAATCCACAGCTAGTCTCAAATCCGTACAGCAACCAAAAAGGAGGTCATAGTCAAGGTTGTCCATTTAGGCCCCTGGAATTCCAGCACTATGGCACTATGCGTCGGCCGTCGGAGCACATCAGAGAGAGAGAGAGAGAAAGAGAGAGAGAGAGAGAGAGAGAGAGAGAGAGAGAGAGAGAGAGAGAGAGAGAGAGAGGAAGTAAGGACAAGGGGTGGGAGGCTGAAAGTCACTATGGATTAACGCATGACAATGGAAATGTTCCTGTAACAAGAAAAGTGTTGGAGCACACACACACGGCGCGCACACACACACACACACACGTCACACACACACACCCGCATGCACACACACACACACACACACACACACACACACACCCGCATGCACACACACACACACACACACACACACACACACACACACACACACACACACACACACACACACACACACACACACACACACACACACACACACACACACACACACACACACACACACACACACACACACACACACACACACACACACACACACACACACACACACACACACACACACACACACACACACACACACACACACACACACACACACACACACACACACACACACACACACACACACACACACACACACACACACACACACACACACACACACACATGGCATTCTTCCCAGGTCAGTCTGTAGCCCCTTGTTCCAACCTCCCCATTATCAGCTGGGTTGATAGCATTCTCAGGCCGACATGGATACAGCAGGGCCCACAGACAGGGCTGTCCAGGGAATGCCACCCGTTTTATAAGAATTCACATAGAATATAATAGAATAGAATAGAAATACTTTTATTATCCCAAGGGAAATTTGACACTACAAATCGCTCACATTAAACATTTAGACAGAACAAGTCAGTGCTGGTCCGGCTACCCTGCTTTTTGATATACTGAACTTTATGGGATTGCAGCACCCAGTGTGAGAACTTGTGAGCGCGGTCTAACTTGACTATAGACAGAACAAGTCACGAATAAGAATAACAAAACAAATTGCGTAAGAATAAGAATAGAATAAAATATACAGTAAAAAAATACAGTAAAAATATACAGAAGTCTACAGTAAGTGTAATATTGAACAGTGTTGTTTCAAAAGTAAAAAGTCCAGGAAGATGGTAACTGTCACCCTGTGCTCAGTGATGCAGTGAGGCACAGTGATGCATTGTAAAGTCTGATGGCTGTCGGAATGAAGGACTTCCTGTGCCGTTCAGTGCTACATTTAGGGAGTTGCATTTACATGTTCTTCCCTACTTCCTAAGTAGAAACTTTTTGACTTTTACTCAAGTGTGTTCTTAGCCAGATACTCTGACTTTTACTTGAGTACGATTTTGAGACGGTACCCATACTTTCACTTAAAGGGGAACTATTTTACTATTTCTTTCACTATTTGGGCACTTTTACACAATTCCTGTGAGTTTATGCATGGAACACCTCTGTAATTATATATTTTTTTTAATTCATTGTTTTGTATTTCTAATCAAATCCTCAAAAACAGCATTTTTCTACCTCAAGATCTTAAGCCGTTTTGAGCCTGGGCTCCTAAACCACTGCGCCGCCGCCTGAACATTAACATGCAGCGGTGTCTCTCTGACATCACAAATCATCACATTTTCAGATGACTCAGTTCAGTGATGGTGAATATTGTGAGAGGAGAATTGGAAGAATGCGCCAATATGAGAATTAGAGACATAGATCATATTAATATAAGTCCACATAGCTAGGAAACAATGCTAAACACTGAAAAAGGCCATTTATAAGATAGTTCCCCTTTAAGTATAATTTCGGGGTACTTTTTACACCCCATTGTGAACACGCATGTCGCACCACTCTCTCCTGATCACAGCCCAAACCCACCGAACGCGGGCGTGAGGCGGGCGGGCGGGCGATCAGCGCTTCACTTTCGCTCCCATGTTAACAGGCGTCGCTGTTAACGGGCGACTCGCGGGCGGGAAGCGAATTTAATCGCATTGGTTGTTGTTCAACCAGCTAATGTGTCTGTATCTTTCCCAATACAAATAAACCATACTATACTTTTTCAGGAGTACAGTCACACTGATTTCATCATTCTAAAATTAATTCTAACATTCTAATTAATTATATAATAACTGGTTATACATGCAAAATGGACAATAGAACACTGGAACTGGAAATCTTAAAAAGAATCTTCGCATATAGACTATAGCATTTACAGCTGTTCCATTTAGGGATGTCCGATATTATCGGCCGATATTGGCATTAAAATGTAATATCGGAAAATATCGGTATCGGTTTTCAAAAAAATATAAATCTTTTTTTTATTCATTTTTTTTAGATTTATTTAACCTTTATTTACCCAGGCAAGCAAGTAAGAACAAATTCTTATTTTATTTATTGTCAAAGGTATGCATAATGTTGTGTTAATTCCACAACAAGAGATATGTAATGTTAATTACCTGAAATTATGTTTTTTGGGGGGGGGGGGGGGGGGGGGGGGGGTGGATGGCCACGCCCGCGCCTGGTGGGTTTGGTGCGTGAAGCTGGGAGAGCCAAGCCTCCACATGCTGATGTTACTGGGATGTCAAACGGGGGTTGCTCGTTAGGGCTCTGGGTTTATGAGGCCATAAAATGCTTGTGTGAGCTCTCACACCCACATTTATATGATATATTATATTTTAAAACCCAGGTTTATATTCTAGCATTACTAGAAAACCACATTTTAGTTGTAAGAGCTCACACAAACATTTTATGGCCTCATAAGGTCAGAGCCATGTTCATTGTCTACGGAGCAACACCAGATGTTTACATCCCAGTGCAGAGAGGGTTCTCTCTCTGTTTCCTTGCTTGAGGGGAGAGCGGCGCGCGTTCACAAATACTGACTCAACTGTCCTGGGGTATACAGGATGTGAATTCTTAATGGCTGGCATTTACCTTTAACAAAATACATTCTTAATTGACTATTAGTCATAGCACTTGATCAACTCATTGATTAGTTGATTTAATCCACACAGCTGTAAAATTGCAGAAGGACCTCTTTAAATCTAGTCCAGAGACATGCTTATAATTTTTCTGAAAATATATATAATAATATAATAATAATAATAATAATAATAATAATAATAATAATAATAATAATAATAATAATAATAATAATAATAATAAATAATAATAATAATAATAATAATAATAATAATAATAATAATAATAATAATCCTTACATTTATATTTGTTCTTCCATAAATTTGACTAGATATAACATAATTTAGTGTATTACAATATAGAATATACTTTTACTTATATTAAAAGATTACAAAAAATGCACTTGACAGCAGTGAATATAGTACAGCACTACATACACAATATACATATATAATATAATATATAATAATAATAATAATAATAATAATAACTAAAATCATTCAACATGGAAAAAGCATTCTTGCAAAGAAAGCATTGCTGAGCTAAGGGGGGGGGGGGTAGAGGCAGTGAGATATAGAGTGGAGGGAGAGAGAAAGAGAAAATGAGAGAGAGAGGGGGGAGAGATAGAGGGAGAGAGCAGGAGAGAGAGGGAGAGAGAGAGCAGGAGAGGGAGAGAGCAGGAGAGAGAGGGAGAGAGAGGGAGAGAGAGGGAGAGAACAGGAGAAAGAGGGAGAGAGAGAGAGAGAGAGAGAGAGAGAGAGAGAGAGAGAGAGAGAGAGAGAGAGAGAGAGAGAGAGAGAGAGAGAGAGGGGCAGTTACTAATCATCTTATCAAGTAATCAACTAAAGAGAGCCCTATATGGTTTGTCAATAAGGTCTGTTCCCACTGTGCTATTGGCTCCACAGCTTATCACTCAAAGGTCAACGATGCCCCTCGCCAGTGACATGGGCAGAGCCATCTGCTGCTGCCAGGGATTGTCAGTCATAGCACATGGGTATATAGTTGGCATAGAGCTTCTCAGTTTCTCTGTTGTGTGTTTGTTAATAGATGTGAGTTGACCCCTGGCTCAGTATAAATCCTAGGACAATAAATCATTAGAGTTTCAATTAAAATCTTTCTATGTAGGAAAATACATGTAATGTAAGTCACATGATGTCTTAATACTGGAATATTTACAGTTACAATATTTACACAACATGTTTAGTTAAAAAAGAAAGTAGTTTTATATTAGTATTGTGTGGTATTAATGAGCAATACTATTGTGTAGCTAATAGTGGGTGACTTGTCCTTTAATTTCACTGACATCTGTTGTAGGCAACCAAATCCTATATATGTTACGTTGCATTAATTTAAGTCGTTAAGTAATGATATTGGAACCATACCAAATGGAGTAAAATGTCAGTTCACACAGCAGGCTTGTTCGTGTCAGCAGACTCTTACCTTGGACAGCTTAGAAGATAAATATTTGGTGAAATTCTCTTTTATATCCCAAACAGCTACCGATGAATCAAAAGCACTAGAGAAAATAACTCCGGTCTCTGTGTGACTCAGGTTGGCCTGAATCTAAAAGTCACAATGAGAGAGATGCCACGTTAAGGGGCTATCAAGTGTCCTTATTTATTTCCTGAGCGAAACAGGATAGACAGGCGGGACCAGTGATGTCAGTAAGGATTTGATTTGATGATCAAAAGTGGGCGTGGACATTACCATAACAAAGCTGGGATGCTAGCTAGCCTACATGTCAGGTTTGTCAGTTATCCGGCCCAGGAGTTTACAAAACTTGTAATCCCTATTGATTGATTGAAATGATTTTAATTAACAGATTGCAGAATGGGTACAGTACAGTACAGCTCAATAGGCTACACACAATTGTTAAGGGGATGCAGAACAGAGAAAGACTTTCGTCTCGTTTACATCAGGGTCCCCCCATTTTCAATTCATAATGAGTTGAAATGAATGAATTCCAAATCTGATCCGATCAGATAGGGATTAAACGTTTTTAACTCCTGGGCCGGCCATCAGGATGCTCAATGAACTCTATGTAACAACCCATCATCTACTGACACTGACACATCAAGTCGAAACTGTATTAAGCTTGCAAATAGAACTTATTTTATCTGTCAGTAGGACAATATACTAGTGAGTTTTGTAGAAATAAGTAAATGATAACCAAATAAAGGTGCAGACCTTCTGTCTGTCTATGTTGTCCTTGGTGTGTCACTGATGAATGAGGCTTACATCTTTTTAGACTGTATTAATTACTACTAAAGGTTTTGCGTGAATATTCCTCAACTTCATAGGTTGGTGCTGTCTGTGCTCAGCTCAGCTTATTCCTACTAGGCCTTAATTATATGAGCCCCCCCCCCCCCCTCCCCAGGAGGTCGTTGCACTGTTTGTTGGAGGCAAGTGGTTTTGAGCTGCAGATCTACGGTCCCTGCCCCCCCCAACCCCCCCCAACCCCCCCATTAGTGGGTCAGTTTGAGTTTCACTCACTATAGTTGTAGTTTGGCTAAAGACATTAACCATCAACCAAGCCAAGAGAGGAGGAGGGTAGGCAGGAAGGGGGGTGGGGGGGGCGTAGAGGCAGTGAGAGATAGAGTGGAGGGGAGAGAGAAAGATAAAATGAGAGAGAGAGAGAGGAGAGGGGGGGGGGTAGAGGGAGAGAGCAGGAGAGAGAGGGGAGAGGGAGGGAGAAGAGGGGGGGAAAGAGAGAGACAGATAGACAGAGAGAGAAAGAAGAATAGAGAGGGAGAGGAGAGAGAGAGGGAGGGAGAGAGAGAGGGGGGGGGGAGAGAGGGGAAGAGAGAGGGAGATAGAGAGAGAGGAATAGAGAGGGAGAGGGAAAGAGAGAGAGAGAGAGAGAGAGAGAGAGAGAGAGAGAGAGAGAAGAGAGAGAGAGAGAGAGAGAGAGAGAGAGAGAGAGAGAGAGAGAGAGAGAGAGTGAGAGAGAGAGAGAGAGAGACGAGAGAGAGAGAGAGAGGGGAGAGAGAGAGAGAGAAGAGAGGGAGAGAGAGGAGAGAGCAGGAGAGAGAGGGAGATAGAGAGAGAGGAAGAGAGGGGAGAGAGCAGAGAGAGAGGGAGATAGAGAGAGAGGAAGAGAGGGAGAGAGAAGCAGGAGAGAGAGGGAGAGAGGGGGAGTATCGCTGTGAGAAGGACATGAACTCCACAAAGCGAGAATGAGCAAGGCAACCGGCTGGGAATTGTGTAGTCTCAACGCTGGAGACATTGGCTACAGTATGTCAGACTCAACGTCACACTCCATATCTCTGTGTCAAGGCCAAGGCTAAGAGAATAACCAAAGACTCTGGTTTGATTGATTGATTGATTGATTGAAAAATTTATTAACAGATTGCAGAACGGGTACAATACAGTACAGCTCAATACACACAGATTGTTAAGGGGGTGCAGACCAGAGAAAGACTTTCATCTTGTTTACATCAGGGTCCCCCATTTTCAATTCATCATAACATATATGACATACATGACATACAGATAGACAGTACTGCTACATCAATACATTTATGACATACCAGATTTACAAATACAGTACTGTTTGTGATACAAAAATAGTCTAAAAAAAGAGAGTATATACATTTGACATAGAAACTGTACATTGAGGAGGTTGGGTAGGTGGGGGGTGGGGTGTGGGGGGGGGGGGACTGTACATTGGGAGGTGGTTGGGGGTGGGTGGGGTAGGGGGTTGGGTAGGGCGGGGTGGG
This sequence comes from Notolepis coatsorum, assembly GCF_963971535.1. NCBI lineage: Eukaryota > Metazoa > Chordata > Actinopteri > Aulopiformes > Paralepididae > Notolepis > Notolepis coatsorum. Next base: position 75,790,775 of record NC_140179.1, on the reverse strand, counting down.
GGACTGTACATTGAATATCGACAAAACCTTACTTGGTCCCAAGAAGAGGGTCTTGTGTATTATTATGGGTTTAGGACATTTACTGTACATTGGAGGGGGTTGGGTTAGGACATTTACAGGGGCCCACTTTCGAATTGCAGTCTCCCGTAGGTGCTCTTTAAGAGTGGTTTTGAAAGTGGGTAGTGATTCACATTCCTTTACAGCTTTGGGGTAGGGCGTTCCACATTGATGTCATGTGGCATAATTGCGAAACGTGTTTAGTCCCTTGTTTGAGCCGAATCTGGGTTTAACATGATTTGTGATAGTCACCAACAACTCAAAGAGACTCAGAAGGAGCTTCTATCCCCAGGCCATCAGGATGCTCAATGACTCTATGCAGTGCCGTCTGGGAGAAATACGAGGCCCTGTGCAGGATTTAAACGCGAGGCCCCTTAAAGGTTAAAAAATATATATTGTTTATCAATTAATACAAATCTTTTTCATTCTTTTTTCAGTCAACGTATTCCTAAATAATAGCACAGATAGCTAGCCCACAGGCCACAGCCAACACAGATAGCTAGCCCACAGCCAACACAGGTAGAGAGAGAGAGAGAGAGAGAGAGAGAGAGAGAGAGAGAGAGAGAGAGAGAGAGAGAGAGAGAGAGAGAGAGAGACTACCTCTCGAATGACAACCTTGTTAGCTTTCTGTATCATAACGTTAGCTTTCTGTATCATAACGTTAGCTTTCTGTATCATAACATTAGCTTTCTGTATCATAACGTTAGCTTTCTGTATCATAACGTTAGCTTTCTGTATCATAACGTTAGCTTTCTGCATCATGCGGCCTGGTCTACAAGATACGCTATACGACCAAGGTACCCATGTACATGTCAAAATACTTCCCAAAGGTCAGTGAATACCATGCCCACAACACCAGAGGAAGCGCAACAAATCATGTTAAACCCAGATTCGGCTCAAACAAGGGACTAAACACGTTTCGCAATTATGCCACATCAATGTGGAACGCCCTACCCAAAGCTGTAAAGGAATGTGAATCACTACCCACTTTCTAAACCGCTCTTAAAGAACACCTACGGGAGGCTGCAATTCGAAACTGGCCACCGTAAATGTACATACTCCCCCACCCCCTCCTAATAGTCAGTCTCCTCCCCACCGTATGTATATATTCTCTCCACACCGTATGTATATTTCTCTCCCACCCGCCCACCCCCTCCTAATGTACAGTCTCCTTCCCACCGTATGTATATTCTCCCCCCAGCGTACGTATACTTCTCTCCCACCCACCCACCGCCTCCTAATGTACAGTCTCCTTTCCACCGTATACTTCTCCTCCCACCGTATGTATACTTCTCTCCCACACACCCCCTCCTAATGTACAGTCCCCTCCACATCATATGTATATACTCTGGCAGGATCTATGGGTAACAGTACTGTATATTTGCATATCATATATGTCACAAATGTAACAGTACTATATACCTGTATGTCACGTATGTCCCTATGCCATAAATGTCATGATGTCATATATGTTGTGTGTATGTCATAAATGTTACTATGAATTGAAAATGGGGGACCCTGATGTAAACAAGACAAACGTCTTTCTCTGCATCCCCTTAACAATTGTGTGTATTGAGCCGTACTGTATTGTACCCATTCTGCAATCTGTTAAATAAAGTTTTCATTCATTCATTCATTCATTCATTCATTCATTCATTCATAACATTAGCTTTCTGCATCATACCATTAGCCTTCTGTATCATAACGTTAGCTTTCTGTATCATAACGTTAGCTTTCTGTATCATAACGTTAGCCTTCTGTATCATAACGTTAGCGTTCTGTATCATAACGTTAGCTTTCTGTATCATAATGTTAGCCTTCTGTATCATAACGTTAGCCTTCTGTATCATAACGTTAGCTTATACTCTGCACTGGATTGATAGCAGGGCTAGTAGAGCCAGCTAGGCTACTGCAGGTCTTCCAGCTCTTGGCTAATTGCTAACAGAGCCAGCTAGGCTAGGCTACTGCTAACAAAGCGGAGGACAAATTCACAAAAGTTCCCAAAACAGGATAAGTAGTCCACTGTTTTTTTAAAGCAGATTAGATACTACAGACGGGAGCATGTCTATGTTCCCCGGGTTATATGTTCCCCACTTTGATTGATTGATTGATTGAACATTTTAGACCACCAGCCCTGATTCCAAACTCTAACCTTAACCAGTTCGAAAGAGGGCCTAAGCTTAACCGTTCGAAACAAGGCGGACATTAATAATTTTTTTTTTTTTATTTATCTTTCTTCCCCTCCCTTTTCCCGATTTTCTCCCATCCCACCCTTCCTGGTTGTTGCGTACTTTCCCCTACTGTTGGTCCGGGAGACCGGAGACTGCCACATGCTTTCCTCCGACGCATGTGCAGCCTGGGGCAGGCCAACCTGGCCGCGCAGGTTCTCACCGGGGAGAGTGTAGCGTGTGGGAGGCCACACTATCTCTCCTCAGTTCCAACCCTCGCTGAGCAGGCGCCCCGACTGAACTGTAGGGGTCGCTGTCCACAACGCCCAGGACCCACCCTTCAGCTTCCCACCCCCTGATACAGCCAATTGTATCAGCGTGAGAGGACAGCCAAGCTGATAGCAACGCCGGGAGCTGGATTCGAACGGACATTAATAATTAATAAAATAATAAAAATTAATAAAATGTTCAATCTATTAATCAATCAAAGCGGGGAACATAGAACCCGGGGCACATATGACCCGGGGAACATAGGGATGATCCCCTACAGACCTTTACAACTGGTAACAGTTAGGGGTGGGACGATACATCGATCCAGATCGATACATCGATGTAATTATCAACAATCGAATCGGATCGATGCGATGTAATAAGATCGATTCATATCGATACTCTTATTTTGAAAATCCTGTGGCGAGTCTCATATCCGCCCAAGAACAACAGCAGTAGCTCCGTGTGTGTAGATGTTACAGCATAGCATTCTCCCTTTCTGTGTGTGTGTGTGCGCGCGTCTTTGGAAAGACCAGATGAGGTCAGAGGAGTTTGATGTTTAAATGTTATTTAAACATAAACAATATAATACATAATAAATGTAGGCCTATACATGATCATGCAACATCAACAAATTGTTGTAGGAACGGTTTGGGAGAGGGAGGTTGTGAGTTTTGAGTTCCAAAAAATGTAGCTTAAAGTTTAAAGCTCAATATATAAAAACGTGGCACTTTACAGTGAACAGGAGGTCTATTTGTATTAAAAACAATAGATTGATTTTCCTTTAAATGTCTGGAAGAGCTCAAAAATACAAATGTCAAATGATATTTTCATTACCTTTTTTTTGTTGATCTAAATGTTACTGATTGTGTTAAATGGGCATATGATATCATCTCATATCGATCGCAGGCACCTGAATCTAATCGTATCGTATTGTATCGTGAGAGACTTTGTGATATCGGCAAATATCGTATCGTTGTCCAAAGAATCGATATCGTATCGTATCATGATGAAACTGGTGATTCCCACCCCTAGTAACAGTACAATTCCTTTGTCAGATAGGAGAATGAGGTTATAAAAATCCATTAAAATCCAACAAACATTTCAGGAGCTGTCATTTCACACAGATAGCCACGCTAGCTGCCTCCTCTCCTCAGCAAGCAGCTAGCAGTGTTAGCACTCGGTTGGCTAGCAGAGCCACTTAGCCAGTTAGCTCAAACTAGCAACATTAGCACCAGTGGAATTCGGCGATTCCACACAGAAAACAGTCAACACAGCGTTTTCACCTCCCTTTAGTTGACTGCGTCCTCCGATGTACAGCGTCGTGTATCTCCCTCCGTCTTTATCTGTATGGTCGGACTCGCGGGACTCATGTTCACTGCTCTTATTTGTCACCTGCTGGTGCTGCTGCTGCTGGGGCTGGGCAGCCCTGGTGCTGCTGCTAGTGCTAGCTTCAATTGCTAGCTTCTTTCCACCGCCAGGCCCTGCTGCTTCGGTGTTTTTTGTAATAAATGTATCAAACAAACCTTTCAACGAATTATTGAACACTTCTTTTTTCTTTGCATGCTTTCGTTGTAAATTCCCGGAGCCAAATTTCCGCCCTTTATCGCGTTCTCTAGTCCAGTGGTTCTCAACTGGTCTAGCCTCGGGACCCAACATTTTCATTAAGTCGCGACCCAAAATTTTTAACCACTATGATTTATGTAAAAAAAATAATATTTGCAGTAATACGCAATCTTTCAAAACATGAAAAAAAAACAATGAAATAAAATAATAATAAATAATATATGCTTCTTAGCAGATTTCTTAGCTTAACATAACAGACCTAAGTTTGGGGGAACTAATGGGATAACTGGGGTTGCAACAAAAGTGCAACTAGGGCTAAAAACCCAATGAAATTAAATAATAATAATAAATAATTATGCTTCTTAGCAGACTTCTTAGCTTAACATAACAGACCTAAGTTTGGGGGAACTGATGGGATAACTGGAGTTGCAACAAAAGTGCAACTAAGGGCTAAAAACACAATGAAATAAAATAATAATAAATAATATGCTTCTTAGCAGATTTCTTAGCTTAACATAACAGACCTACGTTTGGGGGAACTAATGGGATAACTGGAGTTGCAACAAAAGTGCAACTAAGGGCTAAAAACACAATGAAATAAAATAATAATAATAATAATAAATAATATATCCTTCTTAGCAGACTTCTTAGCTTAACATCCCAGGGAACTAATGGGATAACTGGGGATGATGTTTGCTCCTGACAAGAGTCTCAAAGTCTGGGGTGATGGTAGACAAAGCAACTCTGAGGTCATGCTCAATGTCCAATCTGTTCCTCCGCTTTGTCTTCAGCTGGACCAGAGCTGAGAAGCCACTTTCATAAAGTTAGGTAGTGAAAAAAAAAAATGAAAAAAAAGTAATAAATTATTATTATTTTTTAACACACATCCGCGACCCACTCAAAATGGCCCCGCGACCCACTTTTGGGTCGCGACCCACCAGTTGAGAAACACTGCTCTAGTCGACATTGTGTTTTTTTACCACTCTCTGACTCTCCACCTTAGTAGTTACACACACCTGGCTGTGAGCTGTGAGACAGTCCACGTGTCAGCGCTGGCAGCTTTTTATATGCGCGCAGATGGGTGACGGTGACGGACGCACGCACGCTGCCTGTCGCACTCGCAGGTCGCAGCAGGCAGTGAGGCAGCCGGTCTAATGTGAAATATATATAATAACTAAGCATGGATGGATGTAAGTCACATTAGACACCTGTAAGCAAAACTAGATTTTCGGTCTGTGATGGAAAGTGATTGTTATATAACATTATATTTATTTGTATTTTTATATAAAAAAAAAGAAAAAGGAAAAAGATATAATATATATATATTTAATTTTAATTTTTGGGCCCTAGGGAAGCGTGAGGCCCCGTGCAATTGCACTACTTGCACGCCCCTAGCGGCGGCCCTGACTCTATGCAACACTAACCCATCATCTACACTCATTGCACACACATCCACATGCACACACTCACTTTAAACAAACACTCACCTTATTAACACTCACTTTAGACACTTTAACACTACATTATATTTATCTATTATTAAAGAGATTTGCACCTTAAAGTTTTGTACCTCATTTTCTGGACTGAAATGAACTGAGTGACCTTTGTAGAAACTGTGGTCTGTGTGGAGGATTATCACGGGTAACAGGGCCATGATTTCTGGAAATTCATTGGACACTGTATTTATTGGAAATGGCATAAGGAGGTGTAGTCTGACGTCACTTTGGCCCGCCCGCGAGGTCCACCCGTATATAGTCTATTTGCCACCCCATAGAGCCCCATTGTGAACCCGGAAATTTCGGAACCACCAAAGTTTTATGATGGATATGCATAGTACGGATCCCCAGCACTCAGAAACTGCCGGATGCTAAGTTGTAAATGTTGGGCAATTTTTTTTATTTGCATAATCGCCTAAATGGCCAAATCTCAGAAACTACTTGATCAATTTCAACAATGTTGGAGTTGTTTTGGGGGTTATTCGGGATGCTGAATCCAGTTATGATACTTAAGAGAAGAAAAAAGTTTCAAAATTGCAATATTTACTGGAATTTACCAAATTTTGGTGCCATTTTTTATGAATTTTCTGTTTATAAATGTTTCAGAAGATGCAGCCTAATAGACCACTACACTTCCGTGTTACATTGAAATCGGGGAGGAGATTGCAAGGGGAGCAAATGAATGAATGTGGATGAGAGCTGTGATGTAAGTGGTTGCATTCCTAATCGATCAGAACTATATCGGCCGAGAAAAAGCCCATTTTTAAGCACCTATTCCCCATGCACATGCGCAGATTGCCCACGGATCATTGGGAAAATTGGGATTATCGGCTATTGTAACAATTCTGCCTCATGAATATTGGCAAGCTTTCCATTTTTGGACACAATGACTTCCCTTCTATCACTAACATTATTGTTTAAGCATTGTTGGTTGAAATAAAGGTAGTTATAAGGTTTTTAATTAGTTGTAAAAAAATAAATAACTACACTTACCAGTAGAACATTTACATTTTTACATTTAGTAATTTAGCTGACGCTTTTATCCAAAGCGACTTACAAGTTCTGTACGACAAGTCATCAGGAAGGGCCCAACTCTATCAGCTGAGTATACAATGTACATCAAAGTGTTGAGTGCTACAGTGTAGGTTAGTTTAGTAGGACAAGTGCATGACAGTAAGGTTAGTTAGGGTTAGATATATATATTTTTTTCATTTCAGATAATGGTTGAAGAAGTGCGTCTTTAGTCAACGGCGAAAGATTGGACAGGTTTCGGCTGTCCTAACTGGGGTGGGTATAGTTCATTCCACCATTGTGGGGCAAGGACTGAGAATAGGCAGGTTCTCCTTGATGACCCTCCCGGAGCTCGGATAGGAGTGGGTCTGAGGCGGCCAGAAGATGCAGAGCGTAGGGGTCTTGAGGGTGTGTAGTTAGAGACCATTGACCGGAGGTAGGCGGGTAGAACGCCTGTCGCTCAGTGCTGTCGCCTAACACACGTCACGGCCATTGTGTCGTTTCTCAGTGAACGAAAACATAAACGTTGTTATTTTGCTACCTTTACGATTAATTGTGAATTTTTCATATTGAGCTATAGATTGTGGATGAATACACACAGAAAGGTACACCATGCCAATGTTCATGCTTTATTTGTTTTAAACGAGATGATTTAGAAATGGGTCCATTGGAAATACATGGCGATTTCAAGAGGGGTGGACCGCGTGGGAAACAGCAATGCCAATGACGTAACCACTACACCTCCCTATGCCATTCAGCCCCCCCTCCCCAGAACATGACAGTGGTTGTTCATGTTCTGTGTTATTCTTCAAGAGAACATGCAGTATAGGTTTCAACTTTATAATTATTAATAATTATAATTATTAATAATTATAATTATTAATAATTATAATTATTAATAATTATTTATTATTATTATTATTATTAACTTTAGAACGAAAACACACCAACATTCTAGAACAGACTAGAATTTGATTTCCTGTCCGTTGTTGATACAGTGTAACGTTCGGGGTTCTGTCCTACCTTAGGATGGTATCCCACTGTCTGTCTGGTGTACTTCACTTTGTTGTTTGGGTTGCACTAATTGTATGTCACTTCTGATTTGCTGTCTCGCACTGATTGTCTGTCACATCTGGAATCTGTCACTGGCTGTCATTCTGGCTGTCACTAATTGACACGTTGGAATGTTAGAATGTGGCCTTATAATGAACTATCTGTTCTCTTGTTCCCTGCTAGAGCTTCACTATTATCTACGAGCAGTACCGTCTGAATGAGTGCTGACCCAACTCTCTTGTCTGTGCTCTGTTGACGCTAGGCGTCTGTGTATTCCGCTACGGCTTGTTCTCTTAATAAAGAGATTACCTTTGTTTTGAAGAGCAAACACTTCTCTGTCTCTTTCCTCGACCATTGGAACTCCCACTTACCTGCTATCGTAACATACAGTATTAGCAATCAACTGTAACAATGTAATTCCACGAAAAACCATCTATATGTGAACACCATATTTGTGTGTTTTCCTATACTTGTGGAGACACCAAAATGTCCCCACAAGGAAGGAAAATGTGTCTGTGTCTCTGTGTGTGTATATGTATTATGAGCAGCACCCACACACATGCACGCATGTATGCTATCTGACTTTATTCAGACTGCAGGCTAATCTGATTTGTTTCTCAAATCAGATCTTTAACTGTCCGCACTGTTTATTTGCAAGTGATCAGATCGGATTTGTGTGTCCAAACATCACCAACCTATCTGCATGGGTTGCTGTGGTAACGAGGTTAGCTACCGTTAACGACGGTATTCTGCAGTTGCAGACCCAGGCCAAGCGGTAGCTGACACCAATATAACGATAGCTAACTGTTAGCCAAAGCTATGTAATGTTATTAACGTTTTTGCCGTTAGACAAATTGATTAGCTAACCTAACTAAATGGATTAGCTTAGCTAACTATCAGCTAATGTTAAGCGCTCTGATGCACTTCCATCACTCTGTATTTGACGTTTTGTCGTTGTATGTTGCGTTGCCAATGATGCAAAAGACTGAGACTGAGAAATGTGGTGTGGATCAGATTTGCAGGCTTTTTGCTGTCAAGACGTTCTAAAATCAATCTTGATATAAAAAAAGAAAAGCTGATTTGGGCCGGCAGTCTGAATATAGCCTAAGTGTGTTACCATTACAGTATCTCTGTAATGGTAGAAGGATTCTGTAATTACACCAGCTGTCTCTGAATGACAGGGCCTCTTGGTGTCATGGTATCACTTTATCCCTGGTCCAAACCCAAAACCAGGACCTGCGGTTAACCGTCTGTAGTGTGGTAGTGAAAGGGTTAACCTTCTGTAATGTGGGTAGTGAAAGGGTTAAAGGTGCACTGTGTCGTTTTTTACTCTGCAAAGTTAAAATAATGATATATCTTTAATATTAAATACATAAAGTGTTACAAAAGAAAAACTATTTCAAACTAGAAATTGTTACAACCACAGCCAGGGCCTCTCTCTCTCTCCTGTCTGGCAGGCTGGTCTCCACGCCCTTATATGGGCTGCTTCCTGACTCCTCATCACCACGCTGTCTACCTGGGTCACCCTACACACCTGAGACTCATCACGTCATCACCGAGCCTGGATATGAGGCCTGCACTCCTCGTCCGAGTGTTGCTTCACCTGTCTTGGTACTATGACTCTATACTGTATGCTTCCATTGTCTCTGTACCTGCCTGCCTTGCTCTAACCTTGCTCTTCTGTGTGCAGGATTGCACACCCCGGCCTGCGCCTCACCCGTGGACATCGCCAGCCTGGACGTTGCCTGGGATCACATGGAGTGACCTTCCTCACCCCCTTGTTGTACATTTCACTCTCTGCCTTGTCAACTGCCTGGTACCTAATTAAATATCCTAAACCGCCTCATTCTCCTGTGCCTTGTGTTCTGCTCTTGGCTTCCAAACTAGACGCCACCCTAACAGAAAAGATCGAGTTTGGCTGCCTGTAGTACACCTGCCCTCCCACCACCTCTCACCATACAAAAGAGCATCCTCTAAGCACAATGTTGGTTTCAAAGGTAGATGTTTTTCCTTCTCCACACACACACACACACACACACACACACACACACACACACACACACACACACACACACACACACACACACACACACACACACACACACACACACACACACACACACACACACACACACACACACACACACACACACACACACATTTAGAATCTTTATTTATGTCCACATAAAGACAATGTTTAAAGGACACAAATATTATCAGTGCACTTGTACATTGTGGGTTATTCTGATACATTCATGTCCAAATTGACTGGCAACCAAAGTTACACACACACACACACACACACACACACACACACACACACACACACACACACACACACTACAAACTAAACACATATATATACCTGTACACCCCGCGGTATTGCTATTGAATGATGTTTTTGAGTTTGCAGTGAATCCACAACTAAAAAGATTGGTTTTATCGGGTATCACAGTAGCTAAAAAACTGATCGCATCACGTTGGTTTCAACCGGAAAAAATGTGCCGGAAAGTGTGGTTTCTTACATATCTCGATGTGATATATCAAGAAATATCTACAGCAAGAATTCTGGGGCTCAATGAATCCAAAATGTCAATGTGGTTAGAAGTGGTGGAGAGAATAAAAGCTAGCCTATAATGGTAGTGTCTGGTTAGGAGTGAGGGATAATGGAGGTACTATCCAAGAGGGGGTCCGGGAGGGGGGGGTTTGAGCTGGAGCATATGTGTGTAGGGTTTTAGAAAATAGGTATTAGGGGTATATTATATACTAACATTTATATAATTGTAACTTCGCTGGATATACACTGTATACGGTTAAAATGTTATTATTGACTATTTTTGTTTTATCCTGTTTCTGTACTTGCATATAGTTTAACCACCTTTACTGAAAGTTTCATTATACATTGTGTGTTGAGTACTGACTTTTAATAAGTTTTGTTTTGCAATAATAAAAAAAAAAAAAAAAAAAAAAAAACTAAACACACACCGATGTGTTAAAAATAACTACAGTGTGTTGCTACAGTATTAACACGTGTTGTTTTTATGTTTAGTTAGTACAGTTACAGTACGTCTTTTTTTGTGTGTGTTTGTTTTAGGATGGCTACAGTAGACTAACAATATGACCTTCAAAATACAGCTCTGACAAACAGCCAAACCCTCATTTCCTAAACGTTCCTTCTCTCCGTTCATTAAACGTGACATTTTCACCACATGCATTCCGTTGGAAATAATAGCACAGATATTGGCACAGAAATAAACAACATATTTTTTTGTACGCAACACTTTCTCCTCACTGGGAAATGTGTGCATTTCCAGCTCCAAGAAACTGTCCCGATATGATCTGCTGTACGACGAACTAGAGCCACTTGCGTGGAGGTAGGTTTATTTTGTACCTTTTCTAGCCTCTACTGACACCACACCAGTCAGTAATTGTTTGTTTTTAACAAACATACTGTTAATGGAATTGCTGGTTATTTGTAATGAGTTGATGGCAATACAATGTAGGCCTAATTCATTATTAATTAATAGTGTATATGTATATATATATATAGTACCAGGTCCAAATGGAGTCCCCTACCGGGTTTATAAAAGTGCGCCTGATGTACTCAGATTCGTGTGGAGGGTAGTGAGAGTAGTTTGGGATAAACAGGTTATACCAAGAGCTTGGTGTAGAACAAAACATCTTATACAATACACAATAGGAGGTACTTATTATGATATGCTGTCATCATCACAGAACCAGTCGTGTCCACACTGTTCAGCAATGTTGAGGCATATTATGTAAGGCTGTAAGACCAGTCTTTTTAAAGGCTCTTGGTATAACCTGTTTATCCCAGACTATTCTCACTACCCTCCACAATAATCAGGTATCAGGCGCACTTTTATAAACCCATATATATATATATATAATTAATTAATTAGGCCTACATTGCATTGCCCACAGACATTGCAAAATTTAATTCAAGGACTTTTAAGTACTTTTCCAAGCACTATTTTTTTCAAGGATGTCACTCGAAGGAGACAATTAACTTTAAAATGCTGTTTTTTAAGCATCTTGGCCTGCTTGCCAGCTAGAGCATCACACGTGAAGAAATGAGGAAAAGCAGTTGGAGCACGCGAGACAGCGACTCGTCAGATTTGATTAAAACAAAACAAAATAAATATTTCTTGATTCAACAATTGGATCATGGATGAACAAAACATTCAATGTGAATGGTTGATTTGAATTTCAAGGACTTTTTAAGCACCTTGTTAAAAAGGATTGTTGTTTTCAAAGAATTCCAGGCCTTGACTTCTTTTTGTAAAAAATCAAGCACTTTAAGCACTTCAAGGACCTTGTGCAAACCCTGAGTATCGATTTTTTTCAACACGCAGAAACTCTTCCCTATAGGCCTCTCTCATTTTCCCCTCATCTGTCTGGCATCTGCCTGCATCCTCCATTTAGTGGGAGGGGAGCTTACGCTATGCACACACATGCACGCACACACACACACAGTACACGCACATGCATGCACGCACACAGACACACACGCACACGCGCACACACACACACACAATTGAAAGTGAGAGACAGAGAAAGCAGAGAAGTACTGAATCAGCTGTGCTTGTGTGTGTGTGTGTGTGTGTGTGTGTGTGTGTGTGTGTGTGTGTGTGTGTGTGTGATATTATGTATGTGTGTGTGTGTGTGTGTGTGTGTGTGTGTGTGTCCATTCTCTCTGGTTACACAAGGGGGTTGTCCACCAGTAATCCATTCTTATGAGACGATGAAGCCAAAATGGTTTCTTATTAGATGATGAAACAAAAATGTCGAAGCGATCAAAGCTGGAAAGGTTACAACGGATGACTACGTCGGCTAAAACTCAAAGCAGAGCAGCCGCCAGTTAATGCAAAGTTGGCAGCGTCAGGCGAATGGAGCGAGACGGCCGATATCCTTATGATCCGGAACATTCCATTAGCTAATAACCTGACAGGACTCCAGCCATTCAGCCTATACCTGCATTAACCCTTTCACTACCACACTACAGAAGGTTAACCTTTCACTACCACACTACAGAAGGTTAACCTTTCACTACCACACTACAGAAGGTTAACCTTTCACTACCACACTACAGACGGTTAACCCTTTCACTACCACACTACAGAAGGTTAACCTTTCACTACCACACTACAGAAGGTTAACCTTTCACTACCACACTACAGAAGGTTAACCTTTCACTACCACACTACAGAAGGTTAACCTTTCACTACCACACTACAGAAGGTTAACCCTTTCACTACCACACTACCGAAGGTTAACCCTTTCACTACCACACTACAGAAGGTTAACCTTTCACTACCACACTACAGAAGGTTAACCTTTCACTACCACACTACAGAAGGTTAACCTTTCACTACCACACTACAGACGGTTAAGCTTTCACTACCACAGAAAACAAGGTTAACATTCTGTAGTGTGGTAGTGAAAGGGTTAACCGTCTGTAGTGCGGCAGTGAAAGGGTTAACCTTCTGTATCGTCGCAGTGAAAGGGTTAACCTTCTGTATCGTCACAGTGAAAGGGTTAACTACTCAAGAAGAAAATTATTAATAATAATCGGACACAAGACAAAATAAATCCTCCGTGTGATTAATGGACTGATTATTGTGTTTATATGATAGTGAATGAGGGGTGTGTGTGAACCGGCAGTGTCTACAGCAGGGGTGTGGTGGGGTGGGTTGAAGGTCGTGCTAATGAGTCAAACACGTTGAAAAACTGGTTTAGATGGTTTCGCTCCATCTAGATAAGTCGGTGATCTCTCCCTCATCCCACTCCAAGTTTTCAAGTTTCAAGTTTGTTTATTAATTACCACAATAAAATACATGTACTTTACGGTGAAATGCTTGGTTCTGTATGAGCCCCTGAGAGTGTGCTTCATACAGTAAAACAATTTAAGAAAGTAAGTAAACACACATCCCTGGTCTTATTCCTCTGCAGTTTCTCTCTGTACAGCTCTGGCCGGTCCCCTGATCTAAAGGCCCTCTGGTCCCCTGACCTAAAGGCCCCCTGGTCCCCTGACCTAAAGACCCTCTGGTCCCCTGACCTAAAGGCCCTCTGGTCCCCTGACCTAAAGACCCTCTGGTCCCCTGACCTAAAGGCCCCCTGGTCCCCTGACCTAAAGGCCCCCTGGTCCCCTGACCTAAAGGCCCCCTGGTCCCCTGACCTAAAGACCCCCTGGTCCCCTGACCTAAAGGCCCCCTGGTCCCATGACCTAAAGACCCCCTGGTCCCCTGACCTAAAGGCCCTCTGGCCCCCTGACCTAAAGGCCCTCTGGTCCCCTGACCTAAAGACCCCCTGGTCCCCTGACCTAAAGGCCCTCTGGTCCCCTGACCTAAAGACCCTCTGGTCCCCTGACCTAAAGGCCCTCTGGCCCCCTGACCTAAAGGCCCTCTGGCCCCCTGACCTAAAGACCCCCTGGTCCCCTGACCTAAAGACCCCCTGGTCCCCTGACCTAAAGGCCCTCTGGCCCCCTGACCTAAAGGCCCCCTGGTCCCCTGACCTAAAGGCCCCCTGGTCCCCTGACCTAAAGACCCCCTGGTCCCCTGACCTAAAGGCCCCCTGGTCCCCTGACCTAAAGGCTCTCTGGTCCCCTGACCTAAAGGCCCTCTGGTCCCCTGACCTAAAGGCCCTCTGGTCCCCTGACCTAAAGACCCCCTGGTCCCCTGACCTAAAGGCCCCCTGGTCCCCTGACCTAAAGACCCCCTGGTCCCCTGACCTAAAGACCCCCTGGTCCCCTGACCTAAAGGCCCCCTGGTCCCCTGACCTAAAGACCCCCTGGTCCCCTGACCTAAAGGCTCTCTGGTCCCCTGACCTAAAGACCCCCTTGTCCCCTGACCTAAAGGCCCCCTGGTCCCCTGACCTAAAGACCCCCTGGTCCCCTGACCTAAAGGCTCTCTGGTCCCCTGACCTAAAGACCCCCTTGTCCCCTGACCTAAAGGCTCTCTGGTCCCCTGACCTAAAGGCCCTCTGGTCACCCTCTGGTCCCCTGACCTAAAGGCCCTCTGGCCCCCTGACCTAAAGGCCCTCTGGTCCCCTGACCTAAAGGCCCCCTGGTCCCCTGACCTAAAGGCCCTCTGGCCCCCTGACCTAAAGGCCCTCTGGTCCCCTGACCTAAAGGCCCTCTGGTCCCCTGACCTAAAGGCCCCCTGGTCCCCTGACCTAAAGGCCCCCTGGTCCCCTGACCTAAAGGCCCCCTGGTCCCCTGACCTAAAGGCCCTCTGGTCCCCTGACCTAAAGGCCCTCTGGTCCCCTGACCTAAAGGCCCTCTGGTCCCCTGACCTAAAGGCTCTCTGGTCCCCTGACCTAAAGGCCCTCTGGTCACCCTCTGGTCCCCTGACCTAAAGGCCCCCTGGTCCCCTGACCTAAAGGCTCTCTGGTCCCCTGACCTAAAGGCCCCCTGGTCCCCTGACCTAAAGGCTCTCTGGTCCCCTGACCTAAAGTCCCTCTGGTCCCCTGACCTAAAGGCCCTCTGGTCCCCTGACCTAAAGACCCTCTGGTCCCCTGACCTAAAGGCCCTCTGGTCCCCTGACCTAAAGGCCCTCTGGTCCCCTGACCTAAAGGCCCTCTGGTCCCCTGACCTAAAGACCCTCTGGTCCCCTGACCTAAAGGCCCTCTGGTCCCCTGACCTAAAGGCCCTCTGGTCCCCTGACCTAAAGGCCCTCTGGTCCCCTGACCTAAAGTCCCTCTGGTCCCCTGACCTAAAGGCCCCCTGGTCCCCTGACCTAAAGGCCCTCTGGTCCCCTGACCTAAAGGCCCTCTGGTCCCCTGACCTAAAGGCCCTCTGGTCCCCTGACCTAAAGGCCCTCTGGTCCCCTGACCTAAAGGCCCTCTGGTCCCCTGACCTAAAGGCCCTCTGGTCCCCTGACCTAAAGGCCCTCTGGTCCCCTGACCTAAAGGCCCCCTGGTCCCCTGACCTAAAGGCCCTCTGGTCCCCTGACCTAAAGGCCCTCTGGTCCCCTGACCTAAAGTCCCTCTGGTCCCCTGACCTAAAGTCCCTCTGGTCCCCTGACCTAAAGTCCCCCTGGTCCCCTGACCTAAAGTCCCCCTGGTCCCCTGACCTAAAGACCCTCTGGTCGGTCCCCTGAGGCACTTCTTTCCATTAAGAATGGACCTTCAGGTCACTGGTAACCAGGGTTTGTTGGGTTGGGATTGTTATACCGTTGGCAAGAGGATTATGGCACAGATGAGTATTTAATAGCATTTTTAATACTTAAAATATCTCTCTTAACATCACAATATCCCTGTCCTTCGTGAATTTGACACAGAAGAACATCTCCCTCGCCTGCAATCCCCAACTCCACCACCAACCCCCTGCCTGAGTGAGTCTTCTTCGCGCTCCATTTCAAGATAATGCAGACGTTTGACAGCCTTGTCTTGAGTTCTCAACATAGTGCTTCTCCCAAATATGTTCACATATTGTATTTTTTTGGTATTTGTATCGTATACTAAATATATACATATAGAACGTATAATATATATAACGTAGGTGTTTCTATATTGTTTGACCAAGATAGTATGAACTGAGCAAGTGCATACCTCATGTCCTTGATATGAGATCATCAAGCTAACGCATTCCTGGAGAACCTGTTTCTCTGAAACTAAAGTTCACTAGACCTCCAGCTCACAAAACTACTAATTACATGGTGGCATTCATAGCACACTGTTATGTTACATACAACTTAAGGAGTTTGTTATGTTCCACCAGTGTGTTACGTAACAATTATGTTACATAACACCTTATGTTACATAACACCTTATGTAACCCACTGGTGGAACATAACAAACTCCTTAAGTTTTTATAATCAACAAGCAACAACCTGAAAACACACAGCTGGGGGCAGAAGAATAATTCAAATTCAAATTCAAAATCGACATATTGTGGTGGGTGTTTTGTTTTTTTCCCCAGGGGAAAAGATGATATAACAATAATAATAATCAGTTTTGTCCATCCGCTGGGGTACTAGGTTAGGTGGAGAGATTAGAGGAAATACTGCTCTCTTCCTGAGCTGAGCCTTCAAATCTAGGCTCAAAACCCACTTCTACCTACTAGCCTTTCCCGTTCACTGACTCATGCCCTGTTTTCCTGTGTGCTTGCCTGTGTGCCCCCCCCATAAAACGGAGTTGTGATTGTTGTCTATATGTATCTATGTATCTACCCTCTGTACAGCACTTTGGTTGACACGTGTCATGTTAAATGTGCTATATAAATAAATCTGATTGATTGATTGATTAAAGGTCTTTAGAAATGAAATTGTCTAAGCGTAGCGGAGATTGCGCTCGTCACCAATGCAAGAGACTCCGGTATCGAATCCCAGTCTCAGAGTAATCATTGCCTTCGACTTGGGCCAGCCGTCGTACTTGCTCATTTGGCAGAGCCAGCGGGTGGAAGTCGATGGGTGGGGATTGGACGTTGTGGACAGACTCCTACAGGTCGGTTGGGTGACGCCTGCACAGCAAAGACAGGAAGTATCGGGGGCAGCGTGAGCCTCCCGCGCGTTACTCCTCGCCACTGAGAGTCCGCACTGTCTGGTGAAAAGATGCGACAGGCTGCCTCCTCGTGTACCGGAGGGGACACGTGATGCAAGGCTTCTATCCTCACTACAACCGACCAGTGGGGGGCATAGTCTAGCAACGTTCAAGACAGGGAAGGGGAGAATTGGCAATACGAAATTGGGATGGGAGAAAAATAGAAAAATAAGGAGAAAAAGTGGATACAAAAAAATGAAATTGTCTAGACATTGATGACGTTTACTTGACAACAATGTGGAAATGAAGTGCCCACAGCACAGCGCTGGGATTATATTAAAGTGAATGAAACGTTTAGAATGCTGGTCACAGTCAGTGGTCCAGTGGTTTACTTCTGCTTTGGTGAAACCGTCATCATATAGGAACCTTTAGCTGGGAGTGAAAACAAGTCACTTATAGATGGTTTCAGAGGAATGTTTTGTGCGATTATAGGCAACTGCTAACAATTAACTTCCTGTTGGATTTGTTGCTGTGTTAATCAGGGGCGGATTTAGGATTGTAGGAGATCCGGGGCTTAGCCCAGATGGGCCCCCTTTTTTTTTTTTTTTTTTTTAATTTTTTTTTAAATTTTTTTTTTTTTAATTAAATTTTTTTTGGGCAGGCAAGGGGTGGTTTGGAGGCGGTCAGGCACGACCCCCTCCACGACAGATTTTTTTTTAATTTAATGAACCTGTACGTGCAATTTCCTGCAATATAGAGCCTTCAATCTTGACCAATAAAGCTGCTCTTTTCACTATAAAACTCAGTTAACCATAACGTAGTTATAGTTAGATTTATATATTGGGGGGGGATATATCATATTTTTCATATAATCAAAAAGTGGTGGAGCAAGATCATACCTTTGCTCCCCCAAGTTCAATAGTGGGAGAGCAGAGATGCTCCGAATGCTCTTATGGCCAGGCGTCTATGATTCACTGATACAAAGTAAAATAGTGCAGTGCAATAAAATAGTTAGTAAAATAGAATAAAATAATGCAATAGTGCATTGCAATAAAATAGTTATCATCGTATTTTTTCGGGAGGCCGGTAAGGAGTGTATTACAGTAGTCGAGTTGGCTTGAGATAAAGGCATGGATCTGGTTTTCAGCGTCCTTTTGATTTATAAATGGCCGTACTTTAGCTATGTTTCTAAGGTGGAAGAATTATGTTTTTGTCAACTTGTTGATTGTGATTTAAAGCTTAGGTCTGAGTCTACCATAACACCAAGACTTAACTCACTCAAATACAGTTAGCAGCTGGATAGACCACAGATGGAAATTAGCTTCTGCTAAATCTGGTGCAAACATATTTTCATGTAACAATGATGAATTTTTATTTTTTTTTATTTTTTTTTTAAATAGATTCGGGGCTTTTCAGAATACATCCGGGGCTTGAGCCCAGGTAGCCACCCCTAGCTCCGCCCCTGGTGTTAATACTAATTCAAGTGGTAATCCACGAGATCCTCGTTTTTGTTAGCTTTGGCGACATCTACTGGTAATAAGTGATCATTGCTCTTGCGTTTTTACACTGTATTGATTTGCTGCTTTCCATCTTGATCTCCATTCATGCTAACTACTGCGGTATTAATTCCAAACAAACAGAGCTTGCTGCTGGTGATGACTTTCTGGAATCAGACACTAATGTTTAGAACAGTCGAGAACAGAACATGTAAATGTTGGGACATAAAACCCCTTCATGATGGACTGTCTCTGGGAGGGACTACAGACCTTCTAACACTAAGGAACAATCACCCCTTCAAAAGGGCACAAAATGCCTTAATCATCCTTAATCTATGCACACACACACCTTAATAGAAATCATGAGGTACTTAAAACACTGAAATGAATTCCTTAATTGCACTTATTTTGCACTCTTAGTAGACGGGCCCGTTAAACATGCCTTCATTCCAGTTAGGGGTTGAACACCTTAATCAATGTCAAGGTAAATTAAGGAGCTTCATTTACTTAGTTAAAGCTGCAGTAGGGAACTTCAGAGAAATTAGCAACAGTGAGTTTACAAAGGTATTCCACAGACTCCCAGAGGTACCAGCAGCTTTAAGTAATTTAAGTAATAAATCAGTCTCTCATCATCACATGCTGCTAGTTGTTCAAGTTCAAGTTTCAAGTTTCTTTATTTCAATACTTTTATATGAAATGCTTTTTTCTGTTTTGCTCCTGAGATTGTGCTAGATAAAAATAGATAAAGTATAAAATAGAAAGTCAAAAGTGTAAACTAAAGTGTTCATCAATATACATATACACACTGTATACAATATACAATACAGAGTAGAAAAAATTAGTAACTGAGTTACAATACAATACAGTATACAGTACAATGCAGAAATGGGATGAGGTACAACTTAGGGTAAGGTGCAATGAGGTATGGATTGTAGTGCAAATCTCTTTACCAATAAAAAAAATGTGTTAAAGTGTCTAAAGTGAGTAAAGTGGGTACTACAGTGAGTTGTTTATTTAAAGTGAGTGTGGATGTGTGTGCTGTGAGTGTATTTGATGGTTTGTTACATAGTGTTATTGTCGTTGAGAATCCTGATGGCCTGGGGATAGAAGCTCCTTCTGAGTCTCTCTGTACTGGCCATGAGACTCCGGTATCGCTTGCCTGACCGCAGCAGTTCAAAGAGGCAGTTGTTTGGGTGACTAGAGTCTTTGATTATCCTTCTCTTAGCCTTACCCCTGCAACGCTTGTTGTAAATGTCTTGGAGAGTGGGAAGCCCACCTCCAATTGTGCATTCGGTTCCCTCCACCCACCCAAGATCTAGGCAGCTGAATGTTTCCTCTTGACTTGTTTAAAGAAGACGTGTCCGGCCCATGGGGACATTAACATGTGTTGTCGGGCCTTACAAATGAGTTTGATTTGATTTGAATCTGTAGATTCAGTACATAAGTCTTGGTTAGACTTGTGTATAAGTTGTTAGGAGAGAGAAATAATTGATAGATTAATAAGAGCACCAGTATGTTTTAATGTGACTGGGTCCTACTTGAAGAGTACCATGTTTGGGTTCCTTTTCCTGCTGGAAAGGTTTATCAACCCCTGCTTTATTCATAGTGTTCCATCGCAAGACTTCTTGGTGGGCAAGCAACAGGTGATTGTAATCAAACAACAATCCCATGACAACTGTGGCCAATGAGCTGTGGCATTGCACCATAATTGGTTGGCATGACCAGTCATGGGAATGAATAATCAATGAATAATCTATTGACTGGCCTATGCTATAGCATCATTTACATTTACATTTAGTCATTTAGCTGACGCCAGTGGCGTCGTTTCAGCAAAAGCCAAGGTATGGCAATTAGGGACGGTGGGGGGGTGAAGGGGGTGTTTCCCCCCCTTGGTGGATTTTTTTTGTCAAATCAGTTGTGCAATAGTCACTTTTGGTGAGTTGTTTCTATACAATTCACTTATATGACATTTAGGTATGACACAGGACTACACAAGCATTTTTAGTATAGAAATGTGTCAATAGACTAAAGCAGGGAACCACAATATTTTGCATACAAATTATGCAGAATGTAATATCATAACTGTCTATTATTTTTCTTGCAATTGAGCCAATTTTCCTTAGGTACGGTTTTGAGGTGTGTGTTCAACAGAATGTAGTATCAAAAACACATTCACAAAAAGTATGGGTTACTGAATGCTGAACTGCACTGTTATAATCACTAAGCCATTGTAAGACCTTACCTGTGTCCCTGTATCACTTGTCTCTGCTGCCCTTTGATTAAAAAACATCTGTATGTCCATTTTCCTATTTTTTGTGGCATATTTGAGTTAGTCAAAGTCACCTAGTAAAAGTGAGATAATTGACAATATCAAAACATGCTAGGGCTGTACCGAATAGTTCGAAGCTTCGTTCATAATGTTGACATTCGAATTCTAAATCAACATAAAAAAATTGTAATTATAAAAAAATATTTCTTTATTTCTTTATTTAATTTTTTATTTGCCAAGGTATGGCGAGTGCCATACCTTGCCATACCAAAACGACGCCCCTGGCTGACGCTTTTATCCAAAGTGACTTACAGCATCAATAGGGAAATGTCAAAACTGCAAATACAGAATGGTAGGGCTGTACCGAATAGTTCGAAGCTTCAAAGCTTCATTCATAACGTTGACATTCAAATTCTAAATCAACATTCGAATATATATATATATATATTTATTTTTTGTCTATTCATTCTGTTTTTTTGTGTCTATTCATTCTGTTTTTCTTCACAGTTGCAGATAAAGATTAGGCTACACTAATATTAGAGTATTATACTATTATAGTATATGACTCGTCACAAATTCTTTTATAAAACATTTATCATAAATTATGTAGCCTATCTGCATCCGCTTGGCGCTCCATCAAGATGTCACCATCACTTTCGTACCAACCGTGCCCTTATTGGATTATTTACAGTATGTTGACGAAACTGACGAGTTATATTCATTAAAGAAAGTTGATTTAATAAAAAAAAATACTAATTTAATCAGATTAATCACTTTATTCAAATTGATGATTTTGTTTGAGGATATATATTTTTTTATGATTACGTCATAAAATAGGACTACAGACATTCAAAGCTTCATTGGAAAACTTCAATAGAAGCTTTGAATGTAAAAAGATGACATTCGGTACAGCGCTACAGAATGGTATCAGTATTTTAAGCACAGTGCCATTTAGGGGGCTTTCTCATTAGGAACGGGTGCTCCGCTCCGTCCTCGCTCCGTCCTTGAGTGCGACCTCCCCCCCTCCCTTTCCCCCCTCTGGTTTGTGTACACACTGCAGTCTTGGTTCGCTCCGAGTTTTGTTTTTTAGGTTTGCGTTTTGAGCGTGTAAGCTGCCGTAAGCGATGATGTCAACACATCAACAGTTGAACACACGGTGATGGAAACTTGATGCCCGATATAAAGAAACGAATAACCAATAAATATGAAGTTAAATTTGAACCTCTGTTGTCAAGCCTTGTCAATATAACCCACCCCCTTTTCTCACAAATGGAACTGGTGTCGTGGAGTCTGCTTTGAGCGTTCTACTTGAAAATCAGCCTGCAATCTACCGGTCGATCACGGCCGACTGGTTGGGCACCACTGGTCTATAGAAATAAATGCATTCGAACAAGAAACCAATGTATAGACATAGCAATGGCAAAAGAATTGCCAGGCCTAATGCGAGCCAGGGAAGTCTTGGGCTTGTAACGTGGCTTCATCTCAAAGTTTTCATCCACTGAGCCGTGAGGCTCAACATGCTTGTTTGGTTGGGGCGGTCAGGTGGCGTAGCGGAGATTGCGTTCGTCACCAACGCTGGAGACGCTGGGTTCGCGTGTTCGAATCCAGCTCCCGGCGTTGTCACCAGCTTGGCTGGCCGTTCACACTAATACAATTGGCAGTATTAGGGGGTGGGGAAAGCTGGCGGGTGGTGGGTCCTGGGCGTTGTGGACAGCGACCCCTACAGTTCGGTCGGGGCGCCTGCTCAGCGAGGGTAGGATCTGGAGAGAGGTAGTGCGGCCTCCCACACCTTACACTCTCCCAGTGAGAATCTGCGCGGCCAGGCTGGCTGCCGGCTGGCTGCACATGCGTCGGAGGAAATCATGCGACAGTCTCCGGCCTCTCGGACCAACAGTAGGGGAAAGTGCGCAACAACCAGGAAGGGGGTTGGGAATTGGCATAACGACTAACAGTGAGAAAAATCGGAAAAAAGGAGGGGGAAAAAGGTAATAATAATTAAAAAAAAAACATGCTTGTTTGGTTGAGGTCTGAACTCGCCAAATTGCCCATAAATATAGTTTTTGTGGGTACTGTCCAGTTGTTACTGTATGTTTTTATCTGCCCAAAATTCAAGCAAGCATGAAAGCATTACAGTAAGCTTGCACACCACGCCCCGCTCCGTCGTCTGGGACGCTGGTTCGCACCCGAGACCACCTATTGCACCGGTCCAGGTTTGGAGCGAATCAGCGTCCCCGGTGACGGGGGGGGGGGAGCGTTCTCATCACACCATATTTCGGTGCGATCGCGCTCTGATTCGACCCTGAATGGCTAGTGTGAAAGCCCCCTTAGGCTTAGATCCAGTGTACCTCACTCTGTCTGTACACCATGCATTAACATAGCGGCTGCGTCTGTCTCCAGCCACGTGCTCTTCTTGACAAACGGGCTCCTGGGCTGAACTGGCTTCCGTGTGTCAACCCAGCCTGGGGAAGTGTTGCCAGAAAACCTCCTTAAATCATTTTAATTACCCCGTATATGATGTGCTGTTAACAGAGTGCTCGTGTTCCAACGACAGTCACACACACGTGCCCTTGGCAAGGGGCACAGCGGACGCTGCGTTGCGACTTGACATGAATTAGGCTTTAGTTTCCAACCCAAATGTAAATTCTGACATAGGAAGACCTTCCTGGAGATTTGAAGATTTGAGTTTAGTTTAGTTTATTTTACAATTATTAAAATACATGACATGTTACAACAAGTCATGCATCCTAAAATGATCAAGGATAGCACAAAAAAGTCACAGACCTATTTCCATTGTGATCCTTGGTCTCAGTAGCACATAGTATTTACATAAACATGTATTACACATATTACTGTACCATCAGCCTACAGTATATTGCTAAAATTTTTATTAAAAAATACAACATTAATAAAATATGTACAAAATGTACAGCCACACTAAAACTACACTACATTAAAACAGGAAGCTTCCTGAGTTATTCTGGGACATTTTCTAGGAGCTATTTCCTGACGTTCACCTTGAAACTACACAGGTTCAAGCCCTGTTTGGTGGTCAAAGGCAACTCGTTCCACTCCTGTGCTCCTGTGTGAGCCAATGAGCACCGTCCCATCTTTGTTCTCCACCTTAGAGGAGAGAGGTTCGCTGAGCTAGATCTGGTTCTGTGGCTGTGTGATTCCCTAACACTAGGAAAATAGTTGCTAAAATATTTGTGGGCCCTGTTATTGATGATTTTGTGTACCATGTTGAGCCTGTTGAGACGCTGTTAGGAGTGTGTTTACCGATTTTCCATATGCTTGGCTTCATCTGAAATCCTCATCATATCTCAATACTGCAGTTTATACAATGTTTGTATGAAAAAATTACATTGTATGAACTTTCCTTTTGGCCCATATGGGCCTTTGTTTAGACGCCTTCGCTCAATGGCCAATAAACTGTTAACACTTCCGGCGCCAGCCAACAGCAGAGGGCGCTGATGGCCCTTCAGCACCAGTGCTTTATCCAATGTAGGATAGGACTTATTTGCGAGTGCTTAAAATATATCAAATATAATAGCAATAGATCTAAATAACACAGTGATCGTCAGTGAGTTGCTTCCAGTCAACATGCATGAAACAGATAATTTGTTCATACATACATTTCCATTTTATACCGTGATGAATATGAATATATTTCTAGAGCGTTCTGTCTCATCTCAATAAACTCCAGCAAATCGAGCTTCAATGTATTTAGTTAGAAATCGTGCCATTTGTCGCTTGATTTATGAATCGTTTTCAAATAAACGCTAGATTATCAATAGTGTCTTCATGGGGGGCGAAAAATTGCTTCTCCGTACTTTAGTCGGCGCAAACCTCACACACACACATACACACACGCAAGCTCCGATGGCGGTGAAAGGAACATCTGATTAACCCAAGATTGGTAACATAGATTCCTTACCTCACATCTAATGTAGTGCAAAAAGATGAATCCAGTTCCTGATCGCCATTCCAAATATTGATCGCGTTTATTGATCCAATGTTATATATCCAAAACACATAATCCACGCTGCTCCGAGTGTCCCCAGTCAATGTGTTATAACGATACTGCATGCCCGAGAAGTAAAACCTGGGCCCTCATTTATCAATAATGCGTAGAAAGTGTTCTATTTTTGTTCCTAAGCACAGAATTGAGAATGTCTCTACGCACAGAAAAATCGGGATTTATCACACGTGCGTACACGGGTCCTACGCACACTCTGTGTTGATAAATACCATTTGTTCTTAACGTCTATGCTCGTGCATGATTATCCATATGGTAATGAAACACCCCCATGGGATGTGAAATAATGGACTAAGCCGAGCGAACTCTGAGAAACTTCACGAGCGAGATTGTTCACGGAGGTCTAACCTACTAATTTATCGCACTGTCGAACCAAGAAGACACAACACGTGTTATGGGAGAAATACGCGACAGGCTGACGGACTTGTACACGGTGATGTTGGATATCAACGACTCCCTAAAGACCATTGCTGCCTGGGCAGCGCAAAATACTAATAAAGACCGTTAACCTGTTTGGCATTGGTGTCTTAATAACAATGCTGGAATATGAATGCCTTTTTTCGTTTCGTTCTTTTAAAGTTCGATTGGCTACCTGGTATAATATGATTTGTAGAGGCATACAATACAAACTATTTTGAT
Organism: Notolepis coatsorum; assembly: GCF_963971535.1. Taxonomy (NCBI): domain Eukaryota; kingdom Metazoa; phylum Chordata; class Actinopteri; order Aulopiformes; family Paralepididae; genus Notolepis; species Notolepis coatsorum. Next base: position 75,765,216 of record NC_140179.1, on the reverse strand, counting down.
GTCGGTATTAGCAGGGCTGAACAGTGCGAGATAAATGTTGCACGTGCTACAGCAACATCGGTCTGTGCGATGAATGGATTTACTTCAGTAGCACCCGTGCGATAGGCATCGCCGCAGAAGCGCAGCTCCAGCCATAATAACTAGGCTCCGGCAGTTTAAACAACAATGGGCCCACTGATACTAGATGCTATAGTGGTGCAGCGAGGTGGCTTATTATGATGAATTGAAATTGGATAATTCATTCCAAGTTAGAAGACAAAATGTTATTACAATAATTATTACATTATTTTAGCCTCCTTGAGATGTGGGTCTAAAGCTGATTTCACACCTAAAGCAGTCCGGTGCAGGCATTAGTTCCCCCCGGCAACACCACTTGGCAGAGGCCAAAAGAATCTGAGTGGTTGTTAAAAATCTGGCTGAATCTGGTGTATCAGAAAACTAAACCACTACACTCATCAATTACACACAATGTGAAAAACCACCTGCCGATCAGAGGCTGGGACTTTGACCAGCTTAAAGCAGCTGGTGCCTCTGGGCTTCTGTGGGATAGCTTTGTAAACTCACTCTTTCTAATTTCTCTGAAGTTACCGACTGTAGCTTTAACTAAGTAAATTAAGATCCTTAAATTACCTTGACATTGATAATCCAGACAATTCCAGTTCAACCCCTAACTGGAATGAAGGCATGTTTCATTCCTTCCAGGGTGCCTCTATGACGAGCTAGTCAACATGAGAAGCCCGTTCAGTCACAGACTCATACCCCCCCGACACTCAACTAACCGCCTTGGCCAGTCCTTCATACCAGCAGCCATCACAGGCTCCAGTGGGCAGACATCCAACTACTAGGAACCTAGTGTTGCAACCACAGCCAGGGCCTCTCTCTCCCCTGTCTGGCAGCAGGTTCCCACGCCCTTATATGGGCTGCTTCCTGACTCCTCATCACCACGCTGTCTACCTGGGTCATCATACACACCTGAGACTCATCATGTCACCACCTAGCCTGGATATGAGGCCTGCACTCCTCGACCGAGTGTTGCTTCACCTGCTGTGGTACTAGGACTCTATACTGTATGCTTCCATTGTCTCTGTACCTGCCTGCCTTGCTCTAACCTTGCTCTTCTGTGTGCAGGATTGCACACCCCCGGCCTGCGCCTCACCCGTGGACATCGCCAGCCTGGACGTTGCCTGGGATCACATGGAGTGACCTTCCTCACCCCCTTGTTGTACATTTCACTGTCAACTGCCTGGTACCTATTAAATACCCTAAACCGCCTCATTCTCCTGTGCCTTGTGTTCTGCTCTTGGATTATATATTGTAACTATTTATTGTAGGGCAAATATAACTGAGAGGACATACCCTCATCCCACACCTTGTTGCCCATATGCACATGTCCAGAGTTAATTATATTGATTTGTTATATTGTTTACACTGCTTTCTTATTTTATTTTTACTTCTCCACTGTACTACTATAATTATGTCACCTGTACCATGTCTTAGGCCTTGTCCAGACTATAACGATTTTGATCTTTTTCGTTTTCATTTAAAAAAAGGTTTCCGTAAAAACAAAACCGTCTCAAGATAATAAGTGCGTGCCACAAATACAAAATAAATGTCTTTCCTGTTTTTAGACGTCGCTCTTTTATTTTGAAACCCCCCGGCCGGAAGTGTTATAGTGTCTGTTGCTAGCAGCTTAACTTGTGTCGGCCGGTTCTGTGTTTTTCCGAGCTAACGTAACATTTTCCAAAGGAGAGGAGAGAAAGCCCGCGGCTCACATGCAGCTCAAACTACCTGTTGGAATAAATTAATTGATTGATGTTTAACTTGTCCCTGTGTGTGTCCAGTCATTTCGACTAGCAAACGTTGTCATAACGTTACCTCAGGATACCACTGTCTATTGTATTTAGTTGGTTAGCTATTTAGCTAATGTGGATAGCATTTTGAATAGCATCAATGTTAGCTGGCTGGCTACAGCTTTATTTACTAAATTATGGAGGCTTTTTAATTGTCAAGGTAAGAGAGGATTTGTCATGATCAACTGAAGGCATATGGAACAATATGTGCTTGGGTTTTCAGAAAAAGGCCAGCTATGTGACGCTAATCTCTAGTTAGTATCGTGTACAGTAGCCTCCCGATCAAGCTCAATAGCATGTGTGTGCGCCTCAGTCGGGAGTGTGTGTACTGTAAGCACAGCAGATCCCTGCTCCGCTTCAGACAGATAGAGAGAGCACAGCATAAAGCTGTAAAAGCCTGATCAAGCTCAATAGCTTCTGTAACACGAATGCAACTACTCTGTACATTGTTGTTGTGATGTTTTCACACGCGGGGTAAGGGAGAGGTGGGCTATCGCGTCATCGGTTCAGGAGAAGACGCGTTTCGCTTGTAAAGATGGTGACGCAATGGGGGGCGTCTTCAGAATTGCGCACTCTGAAAGCTGGTATCAGAAAGTAGCGTCTGCAGGCTGCCAGAACGCAGTTCCGTGTGGCTGAAAGGTGCAAACGATCAAATACTTTGCCTGATAAGATCGTTTTAGTCTGGACATGGCCTTATACTACCTGCATGCAATTGGTCCACTGATGGATACATCTTGATATGTCTGGTGTCTATATATCAGTCTATATATACCTCATCCTGTTCTAGCTAGGCCACGCTTTAAAAGATAGGAGTGTGTCACCTTGTTTGTAGAGCTAAATCTATATTTTATATTATAGCTATGGGTCCAATGTCATTGTCAATTGACAGTATGAACCTTCCCTTCAATATGCCAGAAATATTTTTTTCATCAATACGTTCCAGTTTTATACCGTGATGAATATGTGTGTTATATCGGAATGGTCTGGGATAATTCCTGCAAGGCTAGTTATAAGGCGCTAAGCTAATAACGTTAAATCGATTGGCGTTTCGGCCCTACACAAGCTGGAGTTAAAAATCTAAATGCATTTGATCTGTATCATGTTCCATCATGAATGCATGAAAGGGGGGGGGGGGGGGCGGGGAAGTCGTTTCGAGTCTGACTATTACGGAGCACGCACTGCGTTCAGAGAGAGAGAGAGAGAGAGAGAGAGAGAGAGAGAGAGCACCGTGACAGTGTTGCTCTGCCTCGCCGTACAAAACACATGATGCACGCCACGGCAACAAACCCAGACAGGGAGGTACACCCAGGCCCGTTTCTTGCCATATGCGGACTATGCGGTTGCATAGGGCCCCCGAAGCCACCAGGAGGCCCCCTAAAATGCCATTAAAAAAATATATATATACTTTCTTTAATTTTTTACTCAATACACTGTATACTGTATATATATATATATATATATCCTGTAGGGATGTAACAAATCATCAGCTTAAAAATGTTAACCAATAGGCTACTGCTTATGACTGCAAGTGGGCGTTTCTTTATAATAATTTTTTTTTAATACATAAGTAGCATACTGATAAAAATGTAGTTGCATTTTCAAACTTTAACTTTATCATAAATAGTCAGAAATTTAAGGGAAATGCAGTATCTGTCTCATTTATGTGCATTTGGGAGATGTTATAATGCAGATTTGGTAAATCCTGTACGTTTTCAGGAGTTTCTTGAAAGAAGATATTGTGATGTGATATGTTCACCATATTATCACCTGGCCCTACAACACAGCCAATAGCAGAGAGAGGATGAGAGACTTCAGACTCTTAACGAGTGAAGAGGAATTGATTGATTGATTGATTGAAAAACTTTATTAACAGATTGCAGAATGGGTACAATACAGTATGGCTCAATACATACAATTGTTAAGGGGATGCAGACCAGAGAAAGACTTTCATCTTGTTTACATCAAGGTCCCCCATTTTCAATTTGTCATGTTAAGGCTAAATAGTTTGCATCCAGATCCTCAATTGCGTGACCATTCTCTGGCTGATGATTGATTTGACATCTATAGAGAAACACCTGAACAGGGTGATGAAGAATAATACATGTTCTGATATTCTGACAAGTAACTCACTCAGTGACACACAAAACAAGGGTATTAGTGGAGTTTATAGGAAAATGTTTTGTCTGGGCTCTACTGAGAAGTCATGTGTCAAACAGAAGGTTCATGGGTAACAGAGGAGATGGGAGAGTTGGTGACTACTGGCTAAAAACACTTGAGTAAAAGTTAAAAAGTTTCTACTTTTAAATGTACTTAAGTACTAAAAAGTTAAAGTAAAAAACTATTTTTTTGACTGTCTATTCTTCTGATAGCAGGTGTTTAATCAAAGATCCCCGCTTTCTAGTCTTGCACAAGGACCAATCAGCATGGGTATGGGCGGATACATTTTCCATTGATGGGGATTTGATTGGCTGTTTTTAAATAAAGAGCGGCCGCAGGATTAATAACGTTAACTTTAGTTCGGCCAGAGAAACAAATATACTAATTAAAATAGTTGGACCTGCGAGATTTGTACTTTGTACATTGTAGGTCTGCATTTTAAATGTAAGGAGTAAAAAGTATGTTTTTTTTCTCTGAAATGTAATTGAGTAAAAGTACAAGTATACAAACCTAATAATACTTGAGTAAAGTACAAATCCCTAAAAACAGTACTTAAGTATTGTAACAAAGTACAATTACTCAAGTACTTTACACCCCTGGTATTAACCTTGGTGTCTTATACATGCTTTGAAATGTAATGTCATGATCTACCAGAATAAATTATCAAATATAGATTCAAAAGTAAAAGTTTTCACCCTGCTGGATGGTGGCCATCTTGGATCAAAATGATGTTGTAACGTGAAACTGATGTGGATGACTCACACAAAAATAATTATTCATACATGATTCTAGGTGCTCATGGTTAAAATGTAAGTTTTTCATGATTTTTTAAGGATTTGTCCTGCTAAACTTATTTAGACCTTCTTTTATAAAAGGTCTATAGATGTCAGAGAATATGTAAGGGATAATGTATAGCTACGAGGTCATTGTCGCAAAATAATTGACCGACACAGAGTTTAGAATACAGAGGCGCCTCGCCGAGGTGTTCTAAACGTCAGTGAAGGTCAATTATTTTGCGACAATGACCGAGTATAGGCTATACATTATCCTGCTTATTACATGGCTAACTTACTAACAATATACCTAATTAATTTTACACCATCGACAAGACGAGATCAAATGCAGACGCAGTTCTGTTCTGTCGCTCCGCGCTGTCATCGCCGGCAGCCGGCAGGTGTGTCTGATTGGCTGCACTGATGCAGTGTGTGTCAGTGGGCTTGATTGCTACAGCTGCGAACAGCGATCATTATTGCTTGGCAGAGGTCCGTTATCGAGTAATAACGGACCTCTGACGAGCGCTATTGACCAATCACAATCAAGCATTTCGGCGAATGTTAAAACGCCATGTAATAAGGTCACATAATTGAGGATCTGGACTAGGGATGCACTGATATGAAAATTTGCCACCGATACCGATTGTTCAACTAACACAATCGGCCGATACCGATATTTGTGGCAAAAAAGAATTTGTTTAAATTTTTTATTTTTTTTTGTAATATATATTTCTTTTGTAATATATATATATATTTTTTATGAAACTACTGTATATTTGTGTTACAAATTGTGCTCACCGATATGAACATAGGCCTCTTTACTTACTTAAAAAAAGGAAACATCAAGAAATAGCACTATCTCTCTCCCAGTATGTTCTGCAGGGCTGCAGCTAGATACTAGTTCTCCCAGTATGGTCTACCGGCTGGGCTGCAGCTGGATACTATTGTCTCAACCAGAGCTCTCAAGCAGTCTCAACCAATGAAATTTTGATTGACAGTCGATTCTGCCAATTACGTCACACCGCTAGCACCCACCTCCTGCTGTTCTTACCACCAATCGGCAAGCGTTTATTAGTTTTTTACTTCCGGCAATGCCGCCATTGATCTGCTTGCGAGAGCACAACAAACCTACCGTAGCTAATACGTTAGCTGCCCGCCGACCAGCGCTCCACAGGATGACTAAACGAGACATAATGATTTTACTGCAACAAATGTTATAATAAAACAAAGCCTTTCTATACATTTGTCTGATTGAAAACTTTATTAACAGATTGCAGAATGGGTAGTTGGGTACGGAATGAGCAACGGAATGGAACTGAGCTATGAACGGAGTAATGCCTTGCTTACTTGCTATGTTCGGGTAAATAATATGCTGATGTTATTGAACGTGTAACACTAACTATATAACGTTAATGCCACAAAACGAATGCCTTGTTAATCATAAGTAGTAACTTTGATGCAGTAGCGTGTGTGTGGGGGACTGGGGACGGCGGGCGTTGTGCAGGTAGGTCGCGAGTGAACTTTTTTTTGTCTTTTGACGCTACACAAATTGATGGATATTTATCGGCTACTGCCATCGGCACATTCGAGCTTATCGGCCGATAGGCCGATTGCAGTCAACCAGGCACTTATCGGCCGATACCGATACCCGACCGATACATCGGTGCACCCCTAATCTGGACCCAAATGTATAAATGGAGAGGAAGTAGAAGGTGCAGTGGCGGCCGGTGGGTACTTCGCCACTAGGGGCGCTATACCAAAGATTTTGCAAACATGTACAAGGCACGCATTGGCGAATATTATCAATATATGATCAGTCAGTCAAATGCAACAACGTTTCCAATAGCCCAACACAAACACGCACAGCTCTCTCTCTCTCTCTCTCTCTCTCTCTCTCTCTCTCTCTCTCTCTCTCTCGCTCTCTCTCTCGCTCTCTCTCTCTCTCAGATGATGTCAGATCCATTCAATAATAAACACATTTGTAAAGCTCGTTATTTTAAACAAGTTACCATTCATTGTCTGAGTGGTTATGCCCCACATTCGGCGAAATTAGAGAGAGAGAGAGAGAGAGAGAGAGAGCGAGAGAGAGAGAGAGAGAGCGAGAGAGAGAGAGAGAGCGAGAGAGAGAGCATTTTAGTAAAGTTACATTTTCAACAAGATTGCTGCTATTTAAACACTTCATGGAAACGGGGTAACGTTAACCTTATGTCGACTGTAGTATTGTATGACCTCGACATAACGTTTAAACGTTAACGTTACTCCGTTTCCATGAAGTAATTATAAAAGTGGCCAGCTAAGATAACGGAGCTAACAGCTAGCAGTAGCTAACGAAAGCTGTAACGTTACAACTTGAAAAATTGAACTCCAGTTTGAACAAGCTGACTCTAGAGCTATGTGGCAGGGGCTCAAAACGATGACAGACTACAAAGGCGCCTCCCTCAAACTGAACAGTGACATCTCCTTAGCAAATGACCTCAATACCTTCTATGCAAGGTTTGATGCTGGTAATAACAACACCAGCTCACAAGCCACGGCAATGGGGGAGGGGGGGGGGGTCGGCTGCTGATGGAGGCGCAGTGTTCAGGGTAACAGAGCATGAGGTGAGGCGGACCTTTAAAAAAGTGAATATCAGGAAGGCAGCAGGTCCGGACGGCATCCCCGGCCGCGTCCTAAAAGTCTGTGCCGACCAACTGGCCCCAGTATTCACTGACATATTTAACCTGTCCTTAGAACAGGCTGTCATCCCCACCTGCCTGAAGAAGTCCACTATTATCCCTGTACCCAAAAAATCCAAGCCTGCTTGCCTCAACGACTACCGCCCTGTAGCTCTCACCTCCATAGCCATGAAGTGCTTTGAGAAGCTAGTAAAGGGCTACATCTGCTCCTCCCTCCCCATCAACATGGACCCCCTGCAATTTGTATACCGCCCCAACAGGTCCACGGAGGACGCCATAGCCCATGTGCTGCACACAGCAGCATCACACCAGGACAAGAGGCAGGGGAACTATGTGAGAATGCTATTCATCGACTACAGCTCGGCATTCAATACCATAGTCCCCTCCATACTCATAGCCAAGCTCAGGGACCTGGGCTTGAACTATGACCTCTGCCAGTGGGTCTTGGACTTCCTGACTGGCAGACCCCAGGTGGTGAGAGCAGGCAACTGCACCTCCTCATCCATCACCCTCAACATAGGGGCCCCCCAGGTCTGTGTTCTGAGTCCCCTCCTCTACTCCCTGTACACACACGACTGTGTGGCTCAGCGGAGTAGCAATACAATCATCAAATTTGCTGACGACATAGTGGTGGTGGGCCTGATCTCTGCCAACGACGAGAGGGCCTACCTGGAAGAGGTCAAGGTCCTGGCGGGATGGTGCCAGGAAAACAGCCTCTCCCTGAACGTCAGCAAAACAAAGGAGATGATTGTGGACTTCAGGAGGTCGGGGGTCAAGGACTACAGCCCCCTCAGCATCGACGGGGCACCGGTTGAGAGAGTCAACAGCTTTAAGTACCTCGGAGCCTACATATCCGAGGACTTGACATGGACCACACACATTGACAGTGTTGTGAAGAAGGCACGACAACGCCTCTACTTCCTCAGGCGCCTAAGGAAGTTCCAAGTCAGTCAGAAGATCCTTAAGAACTTCTACTCATGTACAATAGAGAGCATCTTGACCGGCAACATCACCTCCTGGTTTGGGAATAGCACTGCACAAGACCGAAGCAGACTACAAAGAGTGACACGTTCAGCCGAACGCACAATTGGAGGGGGGCTCCCCACCCTCCAGAACATTTACAACAAGTGTTGCAAGGGCAAGGCTAAGATAATCATTAAAGACTCCAGTCACCCGAACAACTGCCTCTTTGAACTGCTGCGGTCAGGCAAGCAATACCGGAGTCTCAAGGCGAGCACAGAAAGACTCAGAAGAAGCTTCTATCCCCAGGCCATCAGGCTGCTAAACGAACAATGAACACTACACAACAACAACCACCAAACGCACATAGCACACACATCCACACGCACACACTCACTTTAAACAAACACACTGTAGCACCCACTCCACACACTTTATAGCACACACCCACTTTAAACAAACACACTGTAGCACCCACTCCCCACACTTTATATTTATTGATGAAGGATTGCACTACAACTCGTACACCTTACTGTAAATTGTACCTAAATTGTACCTCATCCCATTTCTGCTTTGCACTATATAGTACTGTACATTAGTACACTGCATAGTATTGTATATTATATGGTAACTCAGAACATTGTACATATGTCTATACCGAACACTGTGACCTCATTTTCTTCTTCTAAATTACATGCTATACTATGTTATTTGATACTATCTTGTCTAGCACAGTCTCTGGAGCGTAACAGTAAGAAGCATTTTGTATGAAAGTATTCTGTACTTCTGTATGACAACTATTAAAGAAACTTGAAACGTTATGCGGCATCAGTAGACAACGTATCATGTATTAAACTAGAGTTAAGATCGCTAATCTACCTTGTTGTTGGCTTGTTGATAAAGTATATCCACTCCATGGCATTGTCCATCCAGCCTGTGTTGATGTCCATCCATTGTTGTCCCTCCGCATCCATATAGCTTGTTGTTAGCCAACAAGCTGTGTGAGTGAAGAGCTGTGTCTTTGTCCATTTCCGCCTCGAACAGCCTGCAAACTACCTGGCGTTCTATCGCCATGCTCTAAGACAAACTCTAACCTTAACCAACTTTGAAAGAGTGCCTAAGCTTAACAGTCTAAAGAACTTGCAGTCACGGCACGCTCGTCTAAGACAAACAGCTGCCTGCATCATTCTCACAACAACACAACTATCTCCACCGACCAACCTAGGAATAACCTAGAAATTGGATTCGGCCAATCAGAGATCGTCTCTGTGAAATTCTGCTACGGAAAAAAATACTGGCGTCGGCCAATCAGAGAGCGTCTCCGCGAAATGCGGCTACAGATATTCTTGACGCTACTGGCTAGACCGCTTCAAATCGCGCCCGGATTCCAACATAATAGTCATATTTCAACGCACAACGCGTTATGCACTGATTGGCTGTGACGGATACAGCGATCAAACTGTGACGCGCACTCAGAGCGCTATCGCGTATAGCCCGGGCCGAGAAATACGAAAAAATTTAAAAAATTAAAAAAACGTGATGTCACTTCCTGCTTTGGAAAACGAGTGTTTTTTAATTGCGATAATAACGTTATATTGTGCATTGGAAACACAAACATACTTAAAATGAGTAAATATTATTAATTTTAAACATGTTTATATTATTTATAGGGCTATAAAACTAAAAACTAAAAACTTATTTTTCTTGTTCTCTCATATAACCAGGGTAGGGCCTGACGGGGGGGCGGCGCCCGAGCGCCCCTAGTGGCGAGCCGCCACTGGGAAGGTGGTTTAACATCCGGAAAGCAAACAGTCATCCTTGCATAACCTCATGATGACATTGTACTAGTAGCCATCTTGCATGCTTACCAACTGTTTCGCCTGTTTTATTGCAACACTACTATCACCGACATCTAAGAAGGGTGATCCCCTCTTGAACGGCCCTTCTAAGGTTTCTCTCCTCCACATTGCATGTGGTGCATTTTTTCCTATTGCTAGGTTTTTAGTGAGTTTTTCCTTACCTTCGCGTGGGGTATGTCTGAGAGTGCTGCATTAATTTTATTTATTTAAAAAAATTTGGACTTTATGGTGTTTTAGTTTTGTTCTTGATTTATTGTTATGTTTCTTCTTGACTTGTTTAAAGAAGACGTGTCCGGCCCATGGGGACATTAACGTGTGTTGTCGGGCTATACAAATAAATTTGATTTGATTTGATCTTACGAGAACAAATTATGCAAATAAATAAATTCTAATCACTTCTCATGTGCTTTTGGAAGGGAGGTGTGTTTCCTGCTGGGTCTTCCAGCCTTTCACACCTCCACCTGTATACCATGGTCTTCGGGGGAGCTCTTTTATGGGGGGGGGGGGGGGGGGGGGGGGGGGGGGGGGGGTCAGCGGCACTGCCCTGGCCTCACAGGGAGGACTTTACTGTGACGCTTGCTGTAGATAAGTATGAGTAACGTTACAGAACCACACATAGTCCATGCCACACAGGTCTGCATGCATGATGAAGACGCACATATTGAAATACACATGCTCAGATTAACCCCTCTGATCCAACACTAAAATTCACACACAACAGTCCAATTTACACATAAACACACAGATGAACCAATAGCGAACCTTCTCTGACAGGTTCTCCAAGTGCTTTTAGCAAGGGCCCGTATACCTCATTTTATCCATACAGGATCAGTGTGTTGCAGTCCTGTGGCCAAAAGCGCTTGTCGAGGGGTTTCAGCATAATATGGAGGAGGTCTGATTCTGGCATTCGCTTTTTGTGAGATTGTCAATCACAGATTGATAAAACTGACTCTGGTTAATCTTGCCCCCAAAAATAGCATTCGTGGTTCGCACCTTGCCTGTATGGCAGCTGCACCCACTAACACCCAGGACATGATGTCATCCACTGTCATTCACAAATGAGCACATTTATGCGCATTTGAACACTCACTGCACACACACACACACACACTCACTCACTCAAACACTGCACTCATGCACACAGTCACACACGCACGCACGCACACACACACACACACACACACACACACCTAAAAACAAAATATAGGTCATCTCTTGGTGATAATTAGATCTATTTTTAACATCCTGATTTAGAAATGACCACAAAACACACATTACCTGTTACCTCCCCCCCTTCATCCTCATTAAGCCGATGACAAATTATGTCTGAGATATAGGATTTATCATATGAAACACATTCACATAATGTTTATAATAACTTGCATATTGATATGTGGAGTAGAGTTGTTGTGTTTGCTGAGGAGGTGGTTGTTGTTGTTGTTGTTGTTGTTGTTGTTGTTGTTGTTGTTGTTGTTGTTGTTGTACTATAACACACCACATCCACATTATCATGCCCCTGGTATACAAGTTGAAAGGTTTCCATCAGATTCATGTCCAGAAGAAGAAAGTGCCGGCTCCCTATATATCCTCATCCAGGGCCTCGTACAACTTCAAGAAGTAAATGTTGCCCCCCTCTCACTTATGCTCACTTAAGTCATCATACAATAAGGTAACTACAAAACGATGAGTGGAAAAGAATAGGGTCTAGCCTTCAGGCATTATGCACTTTACTATGATATGCACTTTAGGGATGTTGATATCAACTTTAGCATTTGTCCTTTTATACTGTCTGTGTTTAAAAATTCTGTACTGTTTCTACTCTGCTCCTGTATTGGAATAGTTTAGACACACTGTGTTTGCCCTGTATTCCAATGTGGATTCGTCCATACATGGCAAATAAAACCTCTGACTCTCTGACTCTGACTCTGAGGCTGGCGCCCCCGTCCCAAAATGTGCTACTGTCAGTAGAGTAGTCATAAAACGATCATTTTGACCAAATGTGGCAACAATATGACACACGCCGCACAGGGAGTGAACAGACAGGCAGAGTGGGCTGCAGTGTCGCACATAACGGCCACAATGTCATAGATATTATTAAATGTAACATGGTGTCTCTCTATCATCATATCATTGGCAGATCGAGCACATCACCCATGATACAGTATAAATAATGCAATGGATTCGTGGAGCGACTTCATTTGCGTCTGTTATATTATATATAACACAATATCACAATCGCTCCTTTATTATTGACCATTTAGCAAAACACAGGACTGTGTCTCTGTCACGTTTGGTAACAAACACCGAGGTGAATATTGTTCATCATCATAGACCGACAGACAGACACTTCATGCTGAGCTGGGATCTCAGCTCTTGCTGGCGCGGCGGGACTGCTTCATACTACCTCTACAAGCTGTCTGCAAAGCGAACCTTTTCTGATAACAACAAGCCATTAAATATTGATATCAAAATATATAACCAGTCCAGCAAGGGGGGGTGTGCTTGCTCCGGCGCTGCACAATATAATGAAAGATGCTGAAGCAGCCTGCAGCAGACCTCGTTTCCGTATTTCGTTTCATGAAATGATGCATGTGTGTATGTAGCCAACATATATATAAAAAAAAACTCGAACAACATGTAATATGCCCAAAGCAAAAAAAAAAAAAAAAAAAAACTAAACAAAACTCGGCTCTTCTTACCTTTATTGTGGAAATGCAAAGAGCAAGTGGTCGGCGCGTCGGGACCAGCAGCACTGGACGTGCGCGCCTGGCTGTCAGAGACCGGTGCTGTTCTGCAGACTGCCTCCGCCTCTCCGGGGTCTCGACGCTGCGATACTTTCACTCTCCTTGGCATTTAGCGCATCATCACCGGCCGCTTGCTTGCACGCCTCACCGCCGACTATAAGTGGATAGAGGGTCGTGGTGGTACTGATGATAATGGGATGAGAGAGGAGAGGAGAGGAGGCAGGGGCAGGGCGTGGTGTCGTCACCGAGGCAAGGCGTTCCACAAGTTTTCGATTAACTTCTTCTGAGTAGGCGGGGTGGGGGTAACTGTACATTGGATTATCGACAAAACCTTACTTGGTCCAAGAAGAGGGTCTCGTGTATTATTGGGTTAGGCCATTTACTGTACATTGGAGGGGGTTGGGTTAGGACATTTACAGGGGCCAGTTTCGAATTGCAGTCTCCCGTAGGTGCTCTTTGAGAGTGGTTTTAAAAGTGGGTAGTGATTCACATTCCTTTACAGCTTTGGGTAGGGCGTTCCACATTGATGTGGCATAATTGCGAAACGTGTTTAGTCCCTTGTTTGAGCCGAATCTGGGTTTAACATGATTTGTGGAGCTCCCATGGTGTCCAGAAATAACTTACAATTAGGGATGCTCGATATTGGCTTTTTTACCGATACCGATATTCCGATATTGTCCAACTCTTAATTTCCGATACCGATATCAACCGATATCAACCGATACCGATATATGCAGGGTTCCCCCCCCCAAAAAACTGAATAATTTCAGGTAACTAATAATTTCACTGGATATATATATATATAACAAATATTGTTATTGTTTTTTTCTTTTTTTAAACCGATTCCGATATTTTCCGATATCACATTTTACTGCCGATATCGGCCGATAATATCGGTCGGCCGATAATATCGGACATCCCTACCTACAATTATTCTTCCTGTGCCCCAGGACAGTCCAGTCAGTATTTGTGAGCACGCACCATTCTCTCCTAAAGCTGAATGAATGAATGAATGAATGATGAATGAATGAATGAACTGAATGAATGAATGCATGAATGAATGCATGAATGAATGAATGAATGAATGAATGAAACTTTATTTAAGATATTGCAGAATGGGTCAATAATACAGTACGGCTCAATACACACAATTGTTAAGGGGATGCAGACCAGAGAAAGACTTTCGTCCCCCATTTTCAATTCATAGCTATAGAGATCAGACAGAGAGAGAGAACAGTCCAATCGGCGATGGGGCTGCTCCATAGACAACGAATCAGGCTCTGACTTTATTAAATGTTTGTGTGAGCTCTTACATCCAAATATAGGCTTATTCTAACATTGCTAGGAGGTCTGGACCAGATTTATATAGCTAAGGGCCCGGGTCCACCTATCTCACATTTTCACCTGAAAAACGCTGGCAGTGCGCCCGGTAGTACTGGGGCGGGCGCATGCGGTGAGAAAAAAAGTTCAGCAAGTTTAAACTTTAAACGCTGGTGCGGCCGCACAATAAAGCTGAAAGGCGCTGAAAAAAGAAGCCGACTGCAGCGCACTTCCTATAGGCGGCCGCATACGGCCCCTCCCCATTGGAATACATTGGAAAAAAGACGCGTGCGGTCATAAATATGAGGCAGGTGGACGCGAGCCCTTCTAAAGGCAGGAATGGTGCATGTTCAAAAGTGAAGAATTGAAGAATGTGAATTCTTAAAGTAGGTGGCATTCCCCTTTAAAGCTATTTCTGGACATGTTCTTCGAAAGCATCCTTTGAGGCTGTAGAGCAGGTTAGGCCTATTACCGTATTTCTATCACCCATTGCACAATAAACACCATATATCCTACATATCTCTTGATTTTGCAGAGCAATTTAAAGGTATAACATTAATTAAGAAACCTCAACTTTTAAGGCCTATTTAAATATTTCTAGGTTTGAAAGTTTAATCATAACTTTTCAAGCTAGACTGGATGGGAGGGGACTATAGTCATTTGATCACCCTAAACTCAAACAACAGGCCCCAATCAGTCATCGTCTGACTTCAAAGTAGAGCATATTATACCCTTTATTTCTCTGATAATCTGTTGCTTCAGTTCATTGTCCTAAGCGTGAACATTGTTTATCTAACAGCTCAAACATGGCCATCATGTACTAACAGGCCCTTATGGTATATTGACACATGTGATTATATAATGACATTTTTAGTTTACTTTTAAGCTAACAGCTAGCATAACATCGAACTTGCTTATATTAAATTCATAGCTAGCAATGTATAACGTTATTTTGTTCCATCGGTTGCCAATAGAGGATTTATGAAATAATTCAATCACTTGCAAATATTCCAGAGTGTGTTGTAAGCTTAAATCCACACCACGTCCATTATCTGCTATAATCATATGCCTCAGTCTGTGTGGCTTTAGCGTTCATGGTTCATCCGTGTCACCTTGACGATTTCCCAGGACATGCCTATAGGATCATGAAGTTGAAACTGTCTTATAATTACATTGTCTAATTGACACCATATTCCCCAACACTAGGCACTGGGTGCATCTTACCATGATGAGCATGAACAAACGCCCGGACGGAATGGCAGAACAGGTTTAACCGATATGTTTATGTTTTATGTTTATTTAGGATCCCCATTATCTTTTGCACTTGACAAAAGCTATACTCTTCCTGGGGTCCGACACTTAAACCAATACAACAATATTCAAGACATTACATCATTATCAACATCATTAGGATCAGTTAAAGGTCAACCTCCACGTTGTATAATTGATCAGTAGGGTTTAACCTGGAGGTTGGGCTTTAAGGATGACAGTGTACTGTACAAGATACTTATCAGTACATAATAAAATAAAATAAATAGTGCTTCCTGAGCAGCACTCACTGCCATCTAAATAAATACAATTAACAAACAGTCGATTGGTTTTCACCCCTATGCCATAAGGGTTCAGTGCATGCTTGTTAGTAGATGGTATTTAAATGTTGGATTCTATTTCAGCGAAGTAGCTTGGCAATGAGTTCCATTCCATGATAGCTCTGTAAGTCACAGAAGATTTGAGTAGATTTGTCCTGGGTTTAGGTGCCAGTAGATGGCCTGACGTAGCTTGTCTGATGGTCATGTTCTTCTCTTGTGTAAACTATTTGATCATACAATAAATATTGTGTTTTTTGACAACTTGAACACTTCTGAGAAAAGTAATAAGACGAGATTGCAGACATTTCTCAACCGGAAGCCATGATACATTTATGTGCATAACTCCAATATTAGTGCGCTTTCAAAGTGGTTGGTGTTAAATACTTTGTACATTTTCTTGTCACAGCTATGCTCCTTCCTATTTTTGTTACGATACTGTCAATTTGCTTTCTCCACTTTAAACCAGAATCAAGAACCATGCCAAGCAACTTAGCCTCTTTTACCTGTTCCACTGGCTGACTAGCCAGTGTCAGACTTAATTGGGGATCGCTGCTTTATGTGCCTGGATCCGAACACCATTGCTTTTGTTTTTGCAATGTTGAGTACCAGTTTGCTGTTGTTGACCCAGTCTGCTATGGCTTTAAGCTATATTTTAATTAGATTGTTTAACTCACTACATGTTGATACTGTACATTGTAGAATCATCAGCATACATGATTACACTGGATTTATTTAATACATAATGGAGGTCGTTTGTGAATATTGAATATAGCAAAGGCCCAAGCGAACTTCCCTGTGGGACCCCACACTGCAACACCTTACTTTCAGAAAAGCTCCCATTGAAAAATACTCGCTGGCTTCTCCTAGTCAGGTAGGTCTCCATCCAACACATAGCAACAGAGGCAAAGCCATAGCATTTGAGTTTGTTCAGCAGCAGACTATGATCGATCACATTGGAAGTTGCGCTAAAGTCTAACATCACAGCTCCAACAAGCCTCCTATCATCCATGCTCTTGAACCAGTCGTCGGTCAAGTGCTGTACTTGTAGAGTGACCATCTCTATATGCATGTTGGTAGTTCGTTATCAGACTGTTACTTGAAAAGTAGTTTTGAATTTGGGTGTATACTATTTTTTCTATTAACACTAGGAGGAGACTTATAGGTCGACTGTTGGAACCAGCAACGGTGTTTCTTTTTTCCTTAGGTAATGGGATAACCTTGGCTTCCTTCCAGATCTCTGGCACACACCTTGCTCTAAACATTTATTGAAGATGTAATGGCTTGGATATGTATTTGGCCGTCATTTTGAGCAATTTACCATCCAAGTTGTCAATACCAGGAGATTTATCATCAGAGAGGTGTAAAAGCATATTTTCAACATATTCTTCCCCCCCCCCCCCCCCCCCCCACCCAACCACCTCCAATGAACAGTCCCCCCCCCCCCCCGCGGCCCGCCCCGCCCCACCCCACCTACCCAACCTCCTCCAATGTACAGTTTCTACGTCAAATGTATATACTCTATTTTCTAGACTCTTTTTGTATCACAAACAGTACTGTATTTGCAAATCTGGTATGTCATAAATGTATAGATGTAGCAGTACTGTCTATCTGTATGTCGTGTATGTGTCATATATGTTATGATGAATTGAAAATGGGGGACCCTGATGTAAACAAGACAAAAGTATTTCTCTGGTCTGCATCCCCTTAACAATTGTATGTATTGAGCTGTACTGTACTGTACCCATTCTGCAATCTGTTAATAAAGTTTTCAATCAATCAATCAATCAATTCTTCTGTAACATGGTGGAATTCAAACATGCACTGCTTTTCCCTCATGATACGATCTTTAATGATGTGATGTGACACTGTGACCTCGACTGCACCCATGGCATTCCTCAGCTTGTCTACTTTATTTGTAAAATAATCATTAAAATGATTTGCAATATCTGCTGGCTTGGTAAGGAATTTACTTATATATATTATTTATAATTTCCTTCTATAAAGGAAGGATGCATGTTTGAGTTCCTCCCCATTATGTTATTTAACATTCTCCATAATTCCTTTCCATCATTTTTAGAATCACTGATTTTCTGCATGTAGTTTTCCCTCTTTCTACACTTATTCAATTTGGTTACCGCATTTCTCAGTTTACAGTAATGTTGTTTGTCACATAGAGAACCTGTTCTGTCTGCAGTTTTTTTTTTTTGCATTATCTCGTTGGACCATCAAACTTCTCATCTCATTATTCAACCAAGGTACACAATTTGACCGGGTCAACCATTTTCTCATTGGAGCATGCTGATCGGCAATCCTCATGATTAAAGACTTCATAAATACTCCCTCCCAGTGCTTTTTCTGGGTTTTCTTCATGGCAAACATCAAACCATTGCACATTATTTAAATCCTCCACAAATTGCGCCAACCCCTTATAAGACCTTCTATAATTTATCTTGGAGCCAGCCATAGGTATTTTTGTCTTCCGTACAATAGCAACTAGGTTATGATCACTAACACCAACTGTGAGTGGCAACACTTTAGTGCAGTGCTCTGGCCTGTTAGTATAGATATGATCAATGCAGGTTGTTGTAATGATATGACTAGAGGTAGGGAAGTGTGTGTCCTGTGTGTGAGTTTGAGTGTGTCCTTAAAACCATGCTGAAAACCTGTGTGTGTGTGTCTTTAAAAACCATGTAAAACACCTGAAATAGAGCACACTGCTAACTAGATATTAATGCCCACACAAATGTATGTAATCTACCCGTTTTCTTTGTTGGGCAGCCTGTTTGTCAGCATGAGAATGTCAGCAGGTAGACAGGAACAGTGTCTTTCCCCACAGGGCAGTAACCTGTTCGCCTTAACCTTGCTTCACTTACTGCGGCAAATACAATCTGACAGACAGGGAGAGACGGAAGGAATGTCTGTAATGCATGTAGTTTATTGACAAACTATATGCTCACATGATTGAATGTGAAAGAAATGTCAGATGAAGGGACAGAGGACACCCACGTATGTCAATTGTGGTTTGACAATACCATAACAGAGCTGAATATCAAGACGCTTAAACTACTATTTCTGGCGGTCGTTTCAACACAGTGGTGCAGGCTGTTAGAGCCTGTAGCTATCTCGTCATTCTCCCAGACACGATAACTCCCCGTGGATCTGCGTGTTCATGCTTGGATTGATTTCCTCCCGAGGAGAAAGAGGCACCAGCCAGCAGCTACCAGCCCCACCAAGCACAACCTCTGCAGGAGAGAGCTGCACGTCTCGACTGCTAGTGGCTCTCTCTCTCTGTTATCTTACATCTCTCTCTGTTATCTTACATCTCTCTCTGTTATCTTACATCTCTCTCTGTTATCTTACATCTCTCTCTGTTATCTTACATCTCTCTCTGTTATCTTACATCTCAAGTTCAAGTTCTTTAATAGTTGTCATACAGAAGTACAGAATACTTTCATACAAAATGCTTCTTACTGTTACGCTCCAGAGACTGTGCTAGACAAGATAGTATCAAATAACATAATAACATAATATAGCATGAATTTAGAAGAAGAAAATGAGGTCACAGTGTTCGGTATAGACATATGTACAATGTTCTGAGTTACCATATAATATACAATACACAATACTATGCAGTGTACTAATGTACAGTACTATCTAGTGCAAAGCAGAAATGGGATGAGGTACAATTTTAGGTACAATTTACAGTAAGGTGTACGAGTTGTAGTGCAATCCTTCATCCATAAATATAAAGTGTGGGGAGTGGGTGCTACAGTGTGTTTGTTTAAAGTGGGTGTGTGCTATAAGTGTGTGGAGTGGGTGCTACAGTGTGTTTGTTTAAAGTGAGTGTGTGCATGTGGATGTGTGTGCTATGTGCGTTTGGTGGTTGTTGTTGTGTAGTGTTCATTCATTGTTCGTTTAGCAGCCTGATGGCCTGGGGATAGAAGCTTCTTCTGAGTCTTTCTGTGCTCGCCTTGAGACTCCTGTATCGCTTGCCTGACCGCAGCAGTTCAAAGAGGCAGTTGTTCGGGTGACTGGAGTCTTTAATGATTCTCTTAGCCTTGCCCTTGCCACGCTTGTAGTAAATGTTCTGGAGGGTGGGGAGCCCCCCTCCAATTGTGCGTTCGGCTGAACGTGTCACTCTTTGTAGTCTGCTTTGGTCTTGTGCAGTGCTATTCCCAAACCAGGAGGTGATGTTGCCGGTCAAGATGCTCTCTATTGTACATGAGTAGAAGTTCTTAAGGATCTTCTGGCTGACTTGGAACTTCCTTAGGCGCCTGAGGAAGTAGAGGCGTTGTCGTGCCTTCTTCACAACACTGTTAATGTGTGTGGTCCATGTCAAGTCCTCGGATATGTAGGCTCCGAGGTACTTAAAGCTGTTGACTCTCTCAACCGGTGCCCCGTCGATGCTGAGGGGGCTGTAGTCCTTGACCCCCGACCTCCTGAAGTCCACAATCATCTCCTTTGTTTTGCTGACGTTCAGGGAGAGGCTGTTTTCCTGGCACCATCCCGCCAGGACCTTGACCTCTTCCAAGTAGGCCCTCTCGTTGTTGGCAGAGATCAGGCCCACCATCACTGTATCGTCAGCAAATTTGACGATTGTATTGCTACTCCGCTGAGCCACACAGTCGTGTGTGTACAGGGAGTAGAGGAGGGGACTCAGAACACAGCCCTGGGGGGCCCCTATGTTGAGGGTGATGGATGAGGAGGTGCAGTTGCCTGCTCTCACCACCTGGGGTCTGCCAGTCAGGAAGTCCAAGACCCACTGGCAGAGGTCATAGCCCAAGCCCAGGTCCCTGAGCTTGGCTATGAGTATGGAGGGGACTATGGTATTGAATGCCGAGCTGTAGTCGATGAATAGCATTCTCACATAGTTCCCATCTCTCTCTCTGTTATCTTACATCTCTCTCTCTGTTATCTTACATCTCTCTCTGTTATCATACATCTCTCTCTGTTATCTTACATCTCTCTCTGTTATCTTACATCTCTCTCTGTTATCTTACATCTCTCTCTGTTATCTTACATCTCTCTCTGTTATCTTACATCTCTCTCTGTTATCTTACATCTCTCTCTCTGTTATCTTACATCTCTCTCTCTGTTATCTTACATCTCTCTCTGTTATCATACATCTCTCTCTGTTATCTTACATCTCTCTCTGTTATCTTACATCTCTCTCTGTTATCTTACATCTCTCTCTCTGTTATCTTACATCTCTCTCTCTCTGTTATCTTACATCTCTCTCTCTGTTATCTTACATCTCTCTCTCTCTGTTATCTTACATCTCTCTCTGTTATCTTACATCTCTCTCTGTTATCTTACATCTCTCTCTCTCTCTCTGCTATCTTACATCTCTCTCTGTTATCTTACATCTCTCTCTCTGTTATCTTACATCTCTCTCTCTGTTATCTTACATCTCTCTCTGTTATCTTACATCTCTCTCTGTTATCTTACATCTCTCTCTCTGTTATCTTACATCTCTCTCTCTGTTATCTTACATCTCTCTCTGTTATCTTACATCTCTCTCTCTGTTATCTTACATCTCTCTCTCTGTTATCTTACATCTCTCTCTCTGTTATCTTACATCTCTCTCTGTTATCTTACATCTCTCTCTCTGTTATCTTACATCTCTCTCTGTTATCTTACATCTCTCTCTGTTATCTTACATATCTCTGTTATCTTACATCTCTCTCTGTTATCTTACATCTCTCTCTGTTAACTTACATCTCTCTCTCTGTTATCTTACATCTCTCTCTCTGTTATCTTACATCTCTCTCTCTGTTATCTTACATCTCTCTCTGTTATCTTACATCTCTCTCTGTTATCTTACATCTCTCTCTGTTATCTTACATATCTCTCTGTTATCTAACATCTCTCTCTGTTAACTTACATCTCTCTCTCTGTTATCTTACATCTCTCTCTGTTATCTTACATCTTTACATCTCTCTCTGTTATCTTACATCTCTCTCTGTTATCTTACATCTCTCTCTGTTATCTTACATCTCGCTCTCTCTCTGTTATCTTACATCTCTCTCTGTTATCTTACATCTCTCTCTGTTAACTTACATCTCTCTCTGTTATCTTACATCTCTCTCTCTCTCTCTCTCTCTCTCTCTCTCTCTCTCTCTCTCTCTCTCGCTCTCTGTTATCTTATATCTCACTCTCTGTTATCTTACATCTCTCTCTCTCTCTCTCTCTCTCTCTCTCTCTCTCTCTCTCTCTCTCTCTCTCTCTCTCTCTCTCTCTCTCTGTGTGTTATCTTACCTTGCCTAATCCACCCTTCCCCAGAGGTTCGCAACCTGGGCGTCATACTGGACTCCACCCTCTCCTTTCATTCCCACATAAAAACAATAACCAAATCAGCTTTTTTCCATCTCAGGAACATTTCCCGACTCCGGCCATCTCTCCCCGACTCCGTAGCAGAGACTCTCATTCACGCTTTCGGCACCTCCCGTCTTGACTATACGCAAACTCTGTCCTCATAGGGCTACCCAGTAGGGCTGACCCCTATTAGTCGAATAGTCGACTAATCGATCGAAAGGAGCCGTAGTCGACTGCCAACCTCTTAGTCGAATGCAAAAAAAAAAAAACTGCACTTTATATATATATATATACTTTTTTTTTTATCATTCTTTCCAAAAGAAAAGAGGCCTAGAAGCGTGGCTAATGCTAATGGCACGCATACCAGAGGCTAACTGCCTAATAAAACAGGCACAGAGGCACTGAAAGAGGATTTCACCCATCTAATGAACACACTAGACAAATATCAAGATGTATCCATCAGTGGACCAATTGCATGCTTTCGCAGAGGACAAGAAGCCTTCAGTCGACTCCTTCATACATTAAGCACCCCCACAGCCCAAATGGAATGATGAAAAAAATATATAAATATATATATATATATATTTTTTTATAGTCGACTAATAGTCGACTATCGGCTAATTTCGTCGACTACAAGTCGACTATACAAATCCTTAGTCGGGGACAGCCCTACTACCCAGTAATGCCCCGAACAGGCTACAATATGTGCAAAATTCTGCTGCCAGGGTTCTCACCCGCACCAAGTCCTGGCACCACATCACCCCCACCTTCATCCACCTCCACTGGCTTCCAGCCAAGTCCCGCATCAATGACTGCCTGATTTCCCCTTTTTGTCTTTCGTTTTCTTTCTTTCTTTCCTTTTGATTATTATTTTGTTGTTACGTTGTTCCCTATCCCCCTCCCTTAGCTGTTAAGCGCCTTGGGTTTCCTGAAAGGCGCTATATACATTTAAGATATTATTATTATTACCTACCGCCTCTGTCCGATACACAGGCTTCTCTGCCTACAGATACAGCCTCATTAAGGAACAGAACACCTTCTGCTACCATGCCTCATTATGTCTGATATAACTGGATTGTGTTATATCTTAGTGCTTCTCAACGCGGGTTCAGGGACCCTCTTATATCTAACTATATATATTTTTTTCTCCCTCACTAGAAGTTAGCACAATGAGAGGATGTATAAGAATGATTATTCTGATCATATATTTCACTCTCTCCACTGTGATCTCCCAACCTATAAACAGTTATGAAATTCTGGACTAAAACCATATCTGACAAGTGACAACAAACATCATCTCAGGTGGGGCTCCCTGGGACAACATCTCAGGTGGGGCTCCCTGGAACAACATCTCAGGTTGGGGCTCCCTGGAACAACATCTTCTCAGTCGGGGCTCCCTGGAACAACATCTCAGGTGGGGCTCCCTGGAACAACATCTCAGGTTGGGGCTCCCTGGGACAACATCTCAGGTTGGGGCTCCCTGGGACAACATCTCAGGTTGGGGCTCCCTGGGACAACATCTCAGGTGGGGCTCCCTGGGACAACATCTCAGGTTGGGGCTCCCTGGGACAACATCCTCTCAGGTGGGGCTCCCTGGAACAACATCTCAGGTGGGGCTCCCTGGAACATCATCTCAGGTTGGGGCTCCCTGGGACAACATCCTCTCAGGTGGGGCTCCCTGGAACAACATCTCAGGTTGGGGCTCCCTGGGACAACATCATCTCAGGTTGGGGCTCCCTGGAACAACATCTCAGGTGGGGCTCCCTGGAACAACATCTCAGGTGGGGCTCCCTGGGACAACATCCTCTCAGGTGGGGCTCCCTGGAACAACATCTCAGGTGGGGCTCCCTGGAACATCATCTCAGGTTGGGGCTCCCTGGGACAACATCCTCTCAGGTGGGGGCTCCCTGGAACAACATCTCAGGTGGGGCTCCCTGGAACAACATCTCAGGTGGGGCTCCCTGGAACATCATCTCAGGTGGGGCTCCCTGGGACAACATCTCAGGTGGGGCTCCCTGGGACAACATCTCAGGTGGGGCTCCCTGGGACAACATCTCAGGTGGGGCTCCCTGGAACAACATCTCAGGTGGGGCTCCCTGGAACAACATCTCAGGTGGGGCTCCCTGGAACAACATCTCAGTCGGGGCTCCCTGGAACAACATCTCAGGTGGGGGTCCCTGGGACAACATCTCAGGTTGGGGTCCCTGGGACAACATCTCAGGTTGGGGCTCCCTGGGACAACATCCTCTCAGGTTGGGGCTCCCTGGGACAACATCCTCTCAGGTTGGGGCTCCCTGGGACAACATCCTCTCAGGTTGGGGCTCCCTGGAACAACATCATCTCAGGTTGGGGGTCCCTGGGACAACATCCTCTCAGGTTGGGGTTCCCTGGGACAACACTTTATCAAACGGTGTGATAGTAAAGCCAGGGTTAACCTTCTGTAGTGTGGCAGTGAAAGGGTTAACATGATTTATGCAAGAATTACATTTTTTTTATCTACTTTTTCTCCCCTTTCTTCCCTCCCCTTCCCGGTCGTTGCACGCATTTGCCCCCTACTTGCCGGTCTAGGGAGCCCTGAAGTCTACCACATGCTTCCTCCGACACATAGGAGACAGCCAGCAGCCTCTTTTCACCTGGCAGCGCAGACTCTCATTGGTGAGGTGTAACGCGTGGGAGGATCACACTACCTTCACCAGTTCCTTCCCTTGCTGTGCAGGCGTCCTGACCGACCTGTAGGAGTCGCTGTTTACAACGACCAGGATACCACCCGCCGGCTTCCCACCCGCTGACACTGCCAATTGTGTCAGTATGACGACCGGCCAAGCCGGAGGCACCGCTGGCAGCCGGATTCTATACCAGTGTCTCTGCGGTGGTAGACAGACGCTTAGTCCGCTGCGCTGCCCGGCCGCCTATGAAAGGGTTAAGTTGAAGTGGAACGTGATACAAATAACCTGTGATCCTTTTTTCCCTTCACTTTTGAACACACGGACTGAAAGAATCTCACCACAGAGGAATGTGTTGTACAAAAGGAACACTGAAAGAACGTGATCGGTGGTGATTCGTTGTATACACACAACAGTGAGAGGATTTAGCTAGAGAACGTGGCTGAGAGATAACCGTGGCAGAGGTCACGGAGAGGTCACGGCTGCTCCGCCAGATTCCTTGGCACTAATGCCAGAGGCACCAGGCAGCATTCAAGTATAACCCTGAGGTTTGCTTTAATAATAATAATAATAATAATAATGCATTTTATTTAAAGGCACCTTTCAGAGCACCCAAGGTCGCCGTACAGGGTTAAAAACAAATACAATTACACACAGTAAAAACACAGTATTACAGAGTTACACATAGGGGAGCAGTTATAATAAACTTACATTTTTTTAAGTACCTATTGTACTTAATTTAAGTGAATATGCCAGAATGAACAGATGTGTTTTGAGACGGGAAACAAAGGTGGGGAGGTTATCTATTGCACGGATGTCTTGTGGGGGAATTCCAGAAGAGGAGGATCTGAGTGACCGAGAGGGAGTGTAGGACTGGAGAAGTTCTGTGAGATACAGTAAGGAGGGGCTAGGTTATGGAGGGCCTTGAAAGTGAGTAGTAATACCTTGTAGTCAGTGCGTGACTTAACAGGCAGCCAGTGGAGTTGGTGGAGAACAGGAGTGATGTGGTTGATGGAGGGAGTTCTAGTGATGATGCGGGCGGCTGAGTTTTGGACCAGTTGGAGTTTATAGAGGTACTTGTGTGGGAGACCAATGAGGAGGGAGTTACAGTAATCCAGGCTTTGAGGTGTTTCATCTGGTCTGTCGGCTTTCGAGTCATCGGGGCAGGCGAGGCAATTGCTGTTTATCTTAACAGGAAGTCTATAATAAGCATACTATTGTATTCATGGTCGGTTGGATTAAACCTTGCTGCTTTTCTATCATTCTGTAAAGTAGCGTGTTGGAGATTAGAATTTGATGTTATGGATCTGACAATGGGGATCTGAAACGATAAAAAATAAATAAATACAGTTATAGTATTATAGTATTGGTCTTTTCTGGCTACTATTATATAGGGTGTGGTCCCACAAAGAGTAAAACGTGATTTGATATATCCTTTATGATATCATAACGACCCACTGGTTTCTGAAATCCCTATAACAATGAGTTGATGAAACCAAGCCAACATGAAAACCTGGTCTGCCATCTAGTGGGAACTTGGGAGAATGTGCACGTTACAAAACCCAAGCATCTTCCACTCAGTTTCTCTTGTAATAAGGATAAAGGTACTATTATACAGTGTAATACATATCAATATGCCCCCTCAGAAAGACTAGGGGATGAATCCAAAACCATTTTCAAAGATTATCTGATGTGTTTTGGCCTCTTTCATACACAGCAGCGCCCTATTGTGGTCAAATGCGTGCACATCAAGAGAAACCCTGTATTGTGTGAGATGATGACTGAATAAATTACTACTACTACTATACTATGCAGGTATCATTAAACATACCAGTCTTTTCCAAAGGACTGTGGGATACTAAATAAAAAAAAACACCCATATAAACAAACACACATAAGCAAACATATAAACAAACAAACAAACAGCACAGCATCCTGAGTGAATCTTTTATGTTGTGTGTCAAGATTTTCTTTTATTTTGACAGCGTTTCAGAATATCATACAAGTAAACAAGATTTTTTTTGCAAAAGTTAATATATCCATAGTGTTGCATTTCAAAAAAATAGTTGCTCACGTACCATCTTTGTGACCGTCCGATAGTACAGAGTCATATTTATATAGAGTTACATCTGTTCGGGGTCTAAACACACACCGCTAGAACACTACACAGTGATAACCGAGTTGTCATGTACAATATAGTATGTTCCAGTCATCCAGCACACTCACCTTGCAGACAGCATCTCTCGCTAATCTCTCTCTCTCTCTCTCTCTCTCTCTCTCTCTCTCTCTCTCTCTCTCTCTCTCTCTCTCTCTCTCTCTCTCTCTCTCTCCATATAGAAAACTACTTACAGCTTGGCTCAATGGAGACAGCTTGGATGTGAAAAGCGCTGAACTGTGCAAAGATTGAGCAAAGGGGGGGGGGGAGTAATTGTATTTGTGTTTTTCCGTCTCCGCCAGAAGTTTGGTGCAGGCGTGAAAGAATAATAATCTATCTATGGCCTGGAAGAATCTTAACAAATCTGGTTTCAAGGGGCTTGTGTGAAGAAGATAACCCTCGCTAAGCACCTGTAGACTGTTGATGGGATGAGTCATTTTAAAACTCAGTTTGAGTATTGTGCTTTAAAATAATTCTGTTTATTCTGTGTGTAATTATGGATCCATCCCTCAGTCGTGTTCTTTACAGAGTGTGCATCTCTCTCTCTCTCTCTCTGTCCATTGAGAAGAGAGAGAGAGAGAGAGAGCGCTTTTGTCACTTTCTTTTCTGTGAATGTTGGCTTAATTTGAAGAGGGAAAATGTGACCACTCCGAATTTGTCAGTTGAGAAGAAATTATTTAGATTGTTTGTCCCTGAAATGCTCAGCTTGGCTTGTGTCTCATAATGATGAGATCATCATTGTCAGGTCTCCTCATCTCAGTGTACTATAGTTATCAGAGTGACAAATTAATTAGCCTTTGGCCTCAAAACTGTGTCAAATGTGTTGACTCTGTGGTGTGATGTGACATGACGTGATGTGTTGTGATGCAATGTGTCGTGACGTGATGTGATGCGATGATGTGATGATGTGACGTGACGTGACGTGATGTGATGTGATGTGTTGTAGGGATGACAATCACCAGTGACCTCATGATTTCATTCGGTTATGAATCATCATTTCATCAGTGCTACAATTCTCGAATATCAAAGATTCTCGATTCATCACAATCTTCTATTCGGTCCCATTCAATACATTGTGATTAACTAATTAAAACCTGTTTGATGCATAATCAATACAATTCACGTCAGTTACTGTACAAGGCTTAAATTAGCGCACAATGCTAAGAAAAACAACACATTCGAAACTCAGAGAAGAGGACTAAGAAAATCAATGATTGAATTTAGCGCATCGATGCCGAAATGAAGAGTCTGAAGAGTCTCTTTCTCTCTTTATTTCTCTCTCTCTCTCTCTCTCTGAACGCAGCGTGCGCTTATTTGCGTCTCGCGTAATGAGAGTCTCTCTCTTTCTCTCTCTCTGTCTCAAGTAGCCAAACTTTACACTATAAAAACAAACTGGATATTTGGATAGAGTGTGTGTGTGTGTGTGATCTTTGGCTGGTGAAAATGCTGAGAAAAAAGACCAAGTTTAACGTCACACACTGTGAACACGGTAATCATTCCAATGAGCCCTAAAACACATGTTGGTAATTATTTTAGAAGACAGTGGTTGTCGGGTGTAATTGTAGCTCAACACGCTCTTTCAAAAGAGCACGCCTCGTCTTCAGAATTGAGTTCATTAAAGTGAAGTCACAGACCGTTGGGCAAATGTGAAAGTGATGAACTTTTGACAAATGAGAATGATTCTCTTAAGACTCCCCGACGGAATGACTAAATTGGTTTTCTTTTTTCTTCTTGCTGAAGACCTTCATTTGTGATTACACCATCTCATCTCAGACGCTCTATAGTGGGGAAATTGTTGTCGTCAGGCTTCATTTAGAAATGTGTAATGAATATTATCATCATCACCCACAAATTATTATTTGCACAAATAAGGGCAGTCAATACATAAGGTTAATGGGATCATTTTCACACATAATCTGGGGAAATAAATTATAGCTCTGGTTCATGAGATAATACTCATTTCAGCTAAAAGAAAAAAACCAAAATATAAATGTTTATTTCACGGCATCACTCATATCGCATGGTTTCTTAAACTTTAAAAAATCAGGGACCCAGACAGTTTTTCATTGTGGGGGGGGGGGGGGGGGGGGGGGGCTCTTGAAGAAGGTCTCACTCGGGGGTTCCACATCCCCGACCCATAGTTTAAGAAACCAGGGGCGGGGGTACTAAC
>NC_140179.1:75718486-75733486 GCF_963971535.1 Notolepis coatsorum | reverse complement strand
ACACACACACACACACACACACACACACACACACACACACACACACACACACACACACACACACACACACACACACAGAAATTACTCTAAAAGCTTCAAGTGAAAAGTAACAAAGTGAAAATCAAAGCACTCCAACCCCCAAAATGTGTCACAGCAGGCAACTCTAACATTAGACAACAGCGTCAGTCTATATACCTTTTCAGGCTCCGGCCCATCTAAAGATAAAAAAATAAAAAAATAAAACAACCTTGGCGGAAAATCGAAAACAGGTGTAATGAAACGGATGATGTGCCCAATAGTGGTACATTAGAGAGAGAGAGAGTGAAAACCCGTGGGCCTGAGTGTCTCCTCCCTGAAGCTTTAAGAGCTCAGTCAGAACCAGAGCTAGCCGGTGGATCCAAGGCGCCTCTTCTTCCTCCACCACCACAGCCCTCTCCTCCACTCTCACGGCCTGTTAGCTTCTGTTTCTGCACCGATGAGCTCCCCCCCCCCGTCTCCCTGAGCCATCATTCCTCTCCGACGGGCTCCGCGGGGGGGGGGGGGGGGGCAGAGGGGAGGGTAGGCTGGCCACACCAGCGGCATGAAGCCCAATTATAGACCCGTTTATTCGCGGGGGCGCCGTAACTCTGCTTTTTTTTTACGATTCTAAGCGGCGCGCGGATCTTTGGAGTCGTCGAGGTCCTCTCTCAAGACGTAGAGGCACGTCATTTAGCGTTATCTCTGCGGTTCTCCGCTGCTCTTTTGGAGCAAGGTCAGGGTCTTTCATGCCATCGCGTACGTGGTCCGACTATAATAATTGTGTCTTTCAGGCGGGAGAGAAACGCCACGGACATTCTGGATGAGAGCGTCTGGGACTATCATAGGCACGATGGTAACACTGGTCCCTGGAGTTGCCCCCCAGCACTCTCTCCTGTCAGCTCTGAAGACAGCTTGGTGTGGGGCTTGGTGTTCCCAGAGTGCCCCCCGAATTTCACTCCGGCTCACCGTGGTCGGCTCTCGCCCCCGCTGGTTGGCACATGGACACCCCCCCCCCCCTTCCTGTAACCGCTAGGTGGCCCAGTGGGATAGCAGATGAGCATGCGTGTGTGTATATGTGTGTGTGTGTGTGTGTTTTCGTGCATGTGTGTGTATGTGATGTTCTGAGTGTCACACAGCGTGCTAATGTCTGCTGTCACGTTCACATACAGCTCGAGTGTGCTCAAGTGTTATGCTAAATGCCCCTAGTACAGTACAAACAGCTGGAAACAAAACACACACACACACACACACACACACACACACACACACACACACACACACACACACACACACACACACACACACACACACACACACACACACACACACACACACACACACACACACACACACACACACACACACACACACACACACACACACACGCACTAACATCCATGCACATGCACAAAATCATATTGTTTTGTACCAAAAATCACACCGGGGGGGGCAGCTGTGTAGTGTGTAGAGGTCTAAGCACTCTCCTGCCATCTCAGAAACCCAGGGTTACAATCAGGTACTTGTGGCTTGGTCAGTCTTCCCTATGAACATAACTCCCAGTGTTTTCCGGTGGGAAGCCGGTGGGGTATGACTGAGTCCTGGTCGTTACAACAGCGACTCCTACTGGTCGGTCGGGGCACCTGTTCAGCAGGGAGGGGTTGAACCACTGCATGCGTTACTCCTCACTATCAGATGAAAAGAAGCAGCTGGTGACTCCACATGTATCGGAGGAGACATGTGGTGTAGTCTACACCCTCCCCAGACTGACAGTAGGGCAGCATGTGGTAGTCTACACCCTCCCCAGACTGACAGTAGGGCAGCATGTGGTAGTCTACACCCTCCCCAGACTGACAGTAGGGCAGCATGTGGTAGTCTACACCCTCCCTAGACCGACAGTAGGGCAGCATGTGGTAGTCTACACCCTCCCCAGACTGACAGTAGGGCAGCATGTGGTAGTCTACACCCTCCCCAGACCGACAGTAGGGCAGCATGTGGTAGTCTACACCCTCCCCAGATCGACAGTATGTGCAGCATGTGGTAGTCTACACCTCCCCAGACCGACAGTAGGGGCAGCATGTGGTAGTCTACACCCTCCCCAGATCGACAGTAGGGGCAGCATGTGGTAGTCTACACCCTCCCCAGACCGACAGTAGGGCAGCATGTGGTAGTCTACACCCTCCCCAGATCGACAGTAGGGGCAGCATGTGGTAGTCTACACCCTCCCCAGACCGACAGGGCAGCATGTGGTAGTCTACACCCTCCCCAGACCGAAAGTAGGGCAGCATGTGGTAGTCTACACCCTCCCCAGACCGACAGTAGGGCAGCATGTGGTAGTCTACACCCTCCCCAGACCGACAGTAGGGGCAGCATGTGGTAGTCTACACCCTCCCTAGACTGACAGTCGGGAAGCATGTGGTAGTCTACACCCTCCCCAGACTGACAGTAGGGCAGCATGTGGTAGTCTACACCCTCCCCAGACCGACAGTAGGGCAGCATGTGGTAGTCTACACCCTCCCCAGATCGACAGTAGGGGCAGCATGTGGTAGTCTACACCCTCCCCAGACCAACAGTAGGGCAGCATGTGGTAGTCTACACCCTCCCCAGACCGACAGTAGGGCAGCATATGGTAGTCTACACCCTCCCCAGACCGACAGGGCAGCATGTGGTAGTCTACACCCTCCCCAGACCGACAGTAGGGCAGCATATGGTAGTCTACACCCTCCCCAGACCGACAGTAGGGCAGCATGTGGTAGTCTACACCCTCCCCAGACCGACAGTAGGGGCAGCATGTGGTAGTCTACACCCTCCCCAGATCGACAGTAGGGGCAGCATGTGGTAGTCTACACCCTCCCCAGACCGACAGTAGGGCAGCATGTGGTAGTCTACACCCTCCCCAGACCGAAAGTAGGGCAGCATGTGGTAGTCTACACCCTCCCCAGACCGACAGTAGGGCAGCATGTGGTAGTCTACACCCTCCCCAGACCGACAGTAGGGCAGCATGTGGTAGTCTACACCCTCCCCAGACCAACCAGGGGGGAATTGGCATAATGACTAAATTGGGAGATGGAAGAAAAGGGTAGAAAGGCTGCTTCTCCCCCCCATTTAGTTGCTTCTCCAAAGCGCACAGGGCATGAAAACAAAAACAAACATCCTTTTTCTTACTACGCTAATGTTTTAAAATGGGTTTCTACTTTGCCTTCCCTCTCAGCATGCAAAATATAAAGCACCCAACAGGGCCGTAAAACACTGAATTATCCCCCGACACTAAACATGGATGTTAAAATGTCTGTTGTGTTTTTATGTTGGTGAGAACACAGACAGGGATCTCTCCGGTGGTTTAATGTCCTCTGTCCTCCTCTGGTGGCTGACCACGGTACAAGTCTCTGTGTGTGCATTTCAAAGGTTTATGTCCCCGTCAAGCAGGTAATACAAACAGCCTCCTCCTCGGAGGGAGAGAGAGATTAAACCTGTCAAAGTGAAGCTGAGCAACACCACGGAGTCCTACTCACTATTTCCAGGAGGGGTCACCTGCATAAATTATATTATTCTATATGTTATATACCGAATAGTCGACTAATCGATCGAAAGGAGCCGTAGTCGACTGCCAACCTCTTAGTCTAATGCAATTTTTTTTTAAATATATACTTTTTTTTATCATTCTTTCCAAAAGCAAAGAGGCCTAGAATGGTGGCTAACGCTAATGGCACGCATACCAGCGAGGCTAACTGCCTAAGAAAACTGAAGGCACTGAAAGACGATTTCACCCATCTAATGAACATACTAGAGTAGACAAATATCAAGATGTATCCATCAGTGGACCAATTGCATGCTTTTTCAGAGGACAAGAAGCCTTCAGTCGACTCCTTCAGACATTAAGCACCCCCCACAACCCAAATGGAATAATTAAAAAAAAAATGTATTCATATATATATAAATCTTTATTGCATTCAGGGGGGTAGTCGACTATTAGTCGACTATCGGCCAATTTCGGCCAATCAAAGTCGACTATCCAAATCCTTATATCCAATATATACATATCCATATCTGTCTGCATAATCCTCCTATATCCATATGGTCCACATGCAGCATGGACACAATACCAGGGCCAGTGTTCGCTCTTGTAAGGTGCCGCGGGTCAAGTCTATGGCTCAGAGCTCATTTTTCTACACCGGGATCTCAACGTGGAGCAGCCTTCCACTTAGGAGAAAACTGTCAGGATCTAGAGGAATATTTAAAGGTCAGGTTCGCTCGTATCTCTGGGGTAAAGTGGCCAGATAGCTGTCAGGTCATACTTGGATTTATTGTTTTAATGATGGTATAAGAAATGTGCTATTTTATGGTATTTGGTCAGGATGTTATTGTCTTGTTTTTAGATATGTAGAATATGGATTTGTTGTATTGGACTTTTGCTTTATGTGTTGTTTTATATGTTATTTGTGTCTGTCCTTTGGTCAGAACATCAGGGACCATGCTGGAAATAATGCATGTCATCCCTTGGATTTGTTGTGTCTTTGGATCCATAAATAAAATCAATCAATCAATCAATCAATCAATCAATCAATCAATCAATCAATCAATCAATCAATCAATATACCTACTTATAACCAATATAACTCTGTATGATAGCATGCACAATAATGCTTTATATACCATATATATATATATCTACCTGTCTGTACATACCTGCACATAATACTTTTACATATCTGTAGATACTATATCTATATCTGTACATATCTCTTACCTACTCTACTAGTTACGCTGCTGGCCAGTATGACTACGACCATACTGTCTTTATACCTGTATCACTGTACATTCTCGGTGGTTGGTATTACAACTCTGTACATAAATCAGATTAGCACTAACGCTACATCCAGTAGTATTAATGGTTTGGGGTCCGGGTTTCATAGTCAGTTAGTTAATAAATTCTTTTTTTGCCAATCCCTCGTCCACACTAGAGCGAGGTAAAAGCAGAAGTGTGCTGTGATTGGCCTTCAAGGCATGTGGGCCAATCACAGCGCTTGTGATTGCTGCATCTCTCCTCGCCCTGCGCCGGTAACCGGTTGGACCTTCTGCGCCACTTGTTTGACATTTGAGTATAACATTTGACTTTAACCTCACAAATAGTACTCTCCACCGTGCTGAATGTACTCAGAGAGGGGTTGTGTGTGGGGGCGTGCGCGAGAGGGTGTGTGCTGCAGCGGTGTAGTGGACGTGTGAGAGTGTGACACACTAGAATAGAGCTTTATTGCCCGAGGGGTGACACTAATAAATGTCCCCTCCCAGCCTGAACCAATGCTGCACAGGGATTTCACTGGGTAAATAATATTCAGCGATATTTAAATTTCACATCCCCTGCCTGACATTCATATATCGCTATGTTTTCTGTGTAACCGCTTGTCTGGACGTTCTAGACGTGGGGCATGAACCCTATTTGTGTTCGCTTATGTTATATAACCTCATGCAACCTCATTAGTCAGAATTCAGTGTTTCCCAAATATAGGTTAATTTGTGATTCAACAAGGAAATGCATAGTCTGGTTAGGTTACTTTTTCCAGCAAATCTATTAGTTACAACAAGATTGTATAAGTTAAGCAGTGCTGAGTCTGCTCCACAGACTCAGGAGACAGCGTTAAAAAATAAATTAAAAATCTTCTAGACCTCAGTGTCATGTTTGACACAGTTGATCATTTCATCTTGATTGACCGCCTCCAGAAATAGGTTGGTGCCACAGGCCCTTAGATTGTTTCCACTCATATCTTAGTGATACTGTAGATCTTTCTTAGTCTCTATAGCAAGCTCACTTTCATCCTCAGCACCTATCTCCTGTGGGGTTCCCCAGGGCTCTATACTAGGTCCTATACTTTTCTCTGTTTACATGCTCCCCCTTGGTTGAATCATTCAGAAATATAACCTTTCATTTAATTGTTATGCAGATGACACACAATTCTATCTCCCTTTTAAAAACAAATAATCAGAACAGCCGAACCTAACCCCAGTGAAAGTCTCAATGACATCAAAAGTTGGATGGCACAACATTTCCTTCAGTTGAACAAGAATAAAACAAAGGTTATTTTATTTGGCCCACCCGGCTCCACTAACATCATTCATCAGAATCTAGGATACCTGTCTACTTTAGTCAAGCCGTACGCCAACAAACCTGGTGTGATTTTCAACTCTGTAGTGAACCTTGTTTTAGCAGCTTTGAATCATCTCAAAGAGCCAGACCTTTCTCTCTTTTCCGACCTTGAGAAAGTCATTCATGCTTTCATATTTCCTGGTCTTGATTACTGTAATTCACTGCACGCTGGCATCAGTCAAGCTTCTCTTTGCCGCCTCCAGCTTGTCCAAAATTCTGCGACTCGACTCCTGACTAGATCGAAAAGTCAACCTTCACTGGCTACAGAAAACATTCCATAAAGACCTTACATAATCGTGCCCCGCTTCCCCCCTCTGTACCTCTTTACCCATAATGTAGATCCCCACTAGGTCTCTCAGGTCCTCTGACCAGCAACTCTTGTCCGTCCCCAGGTCAAGGTTAAAGTCTTTGCGGGGAATATAAATAAAGTTGACCAGTCAAATCAGGCCCACCGCCAATAGATTTCCCAGACTGATAGAATAACGCATTAATTATGTCTCATATTGCAGGTAAACAGGAATCAACAGAGCTTTTTCTTTGGACTGTTCCATGAGCCAAAAAAGGCAATAACCCCACCACCACCACATATTTGGATAGAGTGTGTGTGTGTGTGTGTGTGTGTGTGTGTGTGTGTGTGTGTGTGTGTGTGTGTGTGTGTGTGTGTGTGTGTGTGTGTGTGTGTGTGTGTGTGTGTGTGTGTGTGTGTGTGTGTGTGTGTGTGTGTGTGTGTGTGTGTGTGTGTGATCTTTGGCTGGTGAAAATGCTGAGGGGCTAGTGACTTTGGAAAACCACTAGCCACAGTGGCTGGTGAGCCAAAAAGTTAATGTCAAGCCCTGCCTGCCACACGCATTTTAAAACACAACATTCTCAACAACAATAATAATAAATAATAATAATAATAATAATAATAATAATAATAATAATAATAATAATAATAATAATAATAATAATAATAATAATAATAATAATGGATTGGATTTATATAGCTACACGCCACACCACACCACAGCACACCATACCACAGCACAGAACACCACACCATACCACACCACAGCACACCACAACACAGCACACCACGGCACACCACACCACAGCACACCACGGCACAGCACAGCACAGCACAGCACAGCAGAAAACAAACACAGCCAGTTAAGAGTTAAGTGGTAGAGAAGAACCATGCCGATGGTAACAAACCGTGTCTTTAGACTGGCCCATTAGGAAGAAATAGGGGGAGCCATGCTTGTCACTTTTCATGCACATGGAGAGACTGGAAGGTACCATTCCTAAAGAGGGGGAAGTAACAGCCTAGACCAGTCATTAGGGTTAAGACCATTGAAATGGACAGAAGTTAACACTAACGTTAGTTGAGATAGACGTGAACAATATTAGTGTCTATTAAAGAGAAACAAGGTCATTGTGAAGAAAGAAGAAATAGCATGATTAACAGATGCGTGCTAGAGTAAATAATTATAATCGTAATCATTGCAGTGATAGTAGGTTAGACAGATTATATAGTAAAGGTAAAGTAGAGGTTCTAAGATGTGACAGGATACACAAGTCGTGATAGGTAGTGAAGGTTAGACAGATACAAAATATGTTATATGAAAGAAAAAAAATACAAGATAACATAATATAGTTATAATAAAGTTAAAGTAGAGGTCCTAAGGTGATAGGACAAGAGTCGTAGTGATATTAGGTTAGACAGACAACATAATAAAGTTATAATAAAGTTAAAGTAGTGGTCATAAGGTGATAGGACAAGAGTCGTAGTGATATTAGGTTAGACAGACAACATAATAAAGTTATAATAAAGTTAAAGTAGCGGTCATAAGGTGATAGGGGGTACAGCGATGGTGATAGGGGGTGATAGGGGGTACAGCGATGACACCCACCATACTCGGGGACCTGCCCGGTTCCCCGCTTGAGGAGCAGACGGACCCGCCTGCCCCCGGACTTGATGAGCTCGATGGCCCTGGAGTGAGTCATGTCTCTAGTCGTCTCCCCGTTGATCTCTATGAGCTGATCCCCAACCTGAAGGGACAACACAACATGGTAACGTGCCTGTTAGTGACTGTGTCAGTCAAGAGAGAAGAGAGAGAAGGAGAGCGGGAGGGGGGGGGGGGGAGAGAGAGAGAGAGAGAGAGAGAGACACAGAAAGTCAGAGGGGGATATATATATAGAGAGAGAAGAGAGAGAGATGGAGGGAGAGAGAGAGAGAGATATGGAGGGAGGAGAATGAGAGAGGAGGAAAATGAGAGGTGCTGTTGAGGTTTCCTGTTAAATATTATGTGCAAACCCCCATGAACAACAAATGAATGAAAGCAACTCTCAAAAGTACCACCGTGTCACATGAACAGATGAGCAAACATACAAACAGACAAGCAGATTAAGAAAAGTGCTGCACGTAGGGGGAAAAACCAAGGCAATTATTTCTTGGCAGCCTCTGAGGTATGCACGGCATATATATTAAACAGAAAATTATAATTAATAAGCGTCATTTATTGTGGACAGCAGCTATTTTTACGACAATCAATATGGATCTGTTATTCATCAGGCTTTCACATCAGCGTCTGAGAGCAATGAGCATTAAGTCATGAATGAGTGACAGTTACAATTAACCTCAGCATTATTCCGACGTGTCATATGGGTGGAATTATGGCAGCCAGACACTTTCCTGTAGGGCAGCAGAGGACTCATTAGATGACACTGTTGAATATCAATGTCCTAAGCAACGACCCCAATATAGCCTCAAACACAACTGCACTTCCCAATCGTCTGTCGGTTAGCTGATGTACTCACTAACTAGATAACGTTCCTTTTTCAGCCCATACATTGAGGTCATGACTTCTCTCCAAAGAACACTGGCAAAGGTCAAAGGTCATGTTTCCTCCATTGGAGTCTTCCACTTCCTGGCCCCTTTCAAATGATGGATCCGGAGCTGACTAATGAGGGGAATTCAGCGAATGAGTGTGAGAGATAGAGACATAGAGAGAGAGAGAGAGAGAGAGAGAGAGAGAGAGAGAGAGAGAGAGAGAGAGAGAGAGAGAGAGAGAGAGAGAGAGAGAGAGAGAGAGAGAGAGAGAGAGAGAGAGAGAGAGAGAGAGAGAGAGAGAGAGAGAGAGAGAAAGAGAGAGAGAATGTGCAGACCAATTAAGATTACAAATGGAAAAGTCCTCTGGTAATGGCCAGGGGATTTGTGAAAGTGAGGAGCGGACCGTGCGGAAGGGACAGACGGCGCAGTCATTATGCTGGTGTGAGGAGAGGAGAGGAGAGGAGAGGAGAGGAGAGGAGAGGAGAGGAGAAGAGAGGAGAGGAGAGGAGAGAAGAGAAGAGAAGAGAAGAGAAGAGAAGAGAAGAGAAGAGAAGAGAAGAGAAGAGAAGAGAAGAGAGAGAAGAGAAGAGAAGAGAAGAGATTAGAGGAGAGGAGAAGAGATTAGAGGAGAGGAGAGGAGAGGAGAGGAGATTAGATTAAAGGAGAGGAGATTAGAGGAGAGGAGAGGATAGGAGAGGAGAATAGAAGAGGGGAGAGGAGAAGAGAGGAGAGGAGAGAGGAAAGAGATTAAGAGGAGAGGGAGATTAGAGGATAGGTGATGAGAGGAGAGGAGAATAGATTAGAGAGGAGATTAGAGGATGGAGGAGAGGAGAAGTGGACGTAATCTGCACCTCCTGAGAGTAGGAGCTGCATAGCTCCGGCCGATATCCATCCCTACCTTTGATAAGGAGGAGAGAAGAGAAGGGATGCTGAAGGGAGAGGGCAGGTGAAGGCTGTGGAGATGTGGATGGCCGTGGGCTGTCGTGCTTATAGATGTTATACTCAAGCACAGTCCATCTTGTATAAGGAAACCCATGTTAACTGAATGGAGTTTTCTTCTTTTTTTCCTTTCGGTTTCTGCACCATCATACACAGATGTCAAATAGAAATGGTTTTGATACAAGCTCACAAAGGAAAGGAAAAGGAAACTGACAGGCTTGTGGTGTAATTATTAAGTATTCATGTCATTTAAGTTGCCTGTCAAAGACCATGCCTAGCCAAGCCTATTTATAGGACATGACACTTATTGAAATTGCAACGCTTGTTCGTGTTTAATGCTATAACAGCTGGAATGGCCGTATGGCTGTTTTTTCTTTTTTCTTCCAATAACATGGACCTTGACCTTTCCTAATAATTTATGATTTAGACATCTGCAAAGTTGCTGTTTAGCCTTTAACTGCTGTGGTTTTCGGCCACAGAATTCACACATTATTCCTCTGCATTTGACCCATCCTAGCCACTTAGTAGTAGTGGGCCTCCACTGGCGCCCAGAGACCAACTGCAGTAATGCCAGTACCTTGGTCTAGGACGAGGGCAGGAGTGTACCAAGCATGCACAGTCTTCTGGAGTGGAGGAAAGCGGGGTACCTGAATGAAACCCACACAGCAAACTGCACACAGAAAGGCCCCCCGGTCCGGTTTGAACCCAGAACCTTCTTGCTGTGAGGGTGCTAAACACTGCATGACCTGCCCGCCCTGCCGCGTCAC
This sequence comes from Notolepis coatsorum, assembly GCF_963971535.1. NCBI lineage: Eukaryota > Metazoa > Chordata > Actinopteri > Aulopiformes > Paralepididae > Notolepis > Notolepis coatsorum. The sequence continues at coordinate 75,722,811 of NC_140179.1, read as the reverse complement.
TGGGTGGAGGCTTTGAGGTGGTGAATAGAGCCTGGCTCTGAGTTACAGGGTACTGACACGCATATCAGTGTATAGTCAGTTGTGTCATAATACTGTAAACTATGGATGAGTCCATCACAGAGGCTCAACCACCTCCAATGTACAGATGCCCCCCCCCACCCCACCTACCCAACCTCCTCCAATGTACAGTTTCTTCCCCCTCAAATGTATATACTCTCTTTTTAGATTTTTCTTTTTACTCATAAACAGTACTGTATATTTGTAGATCTGGTATGTCATAAATGTCTAGATGCAACAGTATTGTCTACCTGTATGTCATGTATGTCATATATGTTATGATGAATTCAAAATGGGGGACCCTGATGTAAACAAGACGAAAGTCTTTCTCTGGTCTGCATCCCCTTAACAATTGTGTGTATTGAGCCGTACTGTACTGTACCCATTCTGAAATCTGTTAATAAAGTTTTCAATCAATCAATCAATCACAGTCAACCAGTACCTGCTAACGGGTCGGACCCTTTAGCTCAACTGGTTAGTGCGGCTCCCTGAGGAGCACGAGATCACGGGTTCAAATCTCTCGGTTACATTGGTGCCAGCGGTGGGATCTCACTTCCTTGTGTTCTCTGTGAAGCAGGTCAGCGTACAATGGGGGTGGGACCTCAGTGCCTTAACCCCTGGGATAGTGCGCGCGGGGGCGAAAGAACGTGCGAGGACGCACCTTCTCGGGGGGAGGACGTATGTAAACTATGGATTAATCAGTCGCAGTCAACCAGCACCTGCTAACGGGTCGGACTCTGGGGAGCACCAGACCACGGGTTCAAATCTCTCCGTCACACTACAGAGAATACACAGTGATACGGTTGAAAAGTCAGCAAAGTGGTCCTTTAAGCACTGGCTTTAAGCACTTTACTTCAGTGCTTGTATTGTTAATTACCCTACCAATTACAGCTGTCTGATCATCCAGCCTTGTAAGATCAGAGTTCAAAGTGGATCGCGGTGGACTCTAGAGTGGGGCCTCTTAACCTTACATTGAGCTTGTGATCGCTCCTGCCCCCCCTTGGCAAAATGTCAAAGGTCAAAGGTCAAGCTTCTTCCTTCAAGTGTCCCCCCTCCCCCTCGGTCGGCCCTTCAAAAGATGGCCCCAGAGCGGGACTAACAGGATTGCCGGTTAGCGCCGTGCTCAGCAAAGTCCTACGTTGCTAAACAGCAGGGGTGTAAAGTACTTGAGTAATTGTACTTCATTACAATACGTACTGTTTTTGGGGATTTGTACTTTACTCGAGTATTATTAGGTTTGTATACTTGTACTTTTACTCAATTACATTTCAGAGAAAAACATACTTTTTACTCCTTACATTTAAAATGCAGACCTACAAAGTACAAATCTCGCAGGTCCAACAATTTTAATTAGTATATTTGTTTCTCTGGCCGAACTTGATTTGATTTGATTTTTATTTGTCTCGAACATAGAAACAAAAAACACGTTTAAAAAACAAAAAGGTAAATTTCCATAAGTGTTCAAGAACGACCAGGGGGAAGTAAAACAACTTATCAAGCCCTGCCCCTTCCTTACAATATTTGACATTATAATTTAATAAAAATAAAAATAATAACAAATAATAAAAAATAAAATAAAAGTACAGTTTTTTATATATCCAAATATCCAAATGAGAAAAAATAATAGGCAGTCACATTACTGCTCAAGCTCCTCTCTCTTATATGTGTCCATAAGTGCTTGTTTATAGCTACTTTTAAATTTATTGATATTTTTGCTTAATTTTATATTCGCATCCAGACCATTCCAGAGTGATACCCCACAAACTGCAATGCACATACTTTTAAGAGTTGTACGTACCGTAGGTTGCTTTAAAGCTAATGTCCCTCTAAAATTATAAACACTCTCTCTAGCCGTGAATTTTTTTTAATGTTGCTTGGTAATTCGTTTTTTATTGCCAGAAACATAATTTGTGCAGATTTGAATTTGATTAAGTCCATGCATTTTTATGTTTGACTCCTTACAAACAGACTATTTGTGTGATCTAAATATCTACCATGATGTACTATCCGTATGGCTCTTTTTTGCAGTGTGCATATCTTTTGTAAGTTGCTTTTATAAGTATTTCCCCAGATTTCAACACAATATGATAGATATGGTACAATGAGTGTGCAATATAATGTATATAGAGTTTTCTGATTCAGGATATATCTAGTCTTGCCCAGTATACCAATACTTCTCGCTAACTTTGAACACAAATATATTATATGGGGTTTCCAGCAGAGTTTGTGGTCTATTAAGACCCCTAGAAACTTGTTTGTATATACTCTCTAAATTTTTACATTATCAATTTTCAGTTGAGGATCAGAGATTATTTTACAATTTCCAAATATCATGAAGTTGTTTTTTTTCAAATTGAGTGATAACTTATTTGTGTTGAACCAACCTTTTAATTTGTCCATTTCTATGTTTGCCACTTCTAAAAGCTGCTGAAGGTCATCCCCCGAACATAAAATGTTTGTGTCATCCGCAAAGACAACAAGTTTCAGTATGTCAGATACTTTACATATATCATTTATGTATAAAATGAACAATTTGGGTCCCAATACTGACCCCTGTGGAACACCACAGGTAATGTTTAAGCATTGTGACTTGTGCTGACCTATCAGAACAAATAGCTGCCTGTTACTAATATAGCTTTTCAGCCAGTCTAGAGCAACCCCTCTGACACCAAACCTGTCCATCTTTTTCAGTAAAATCTCATGATCTATTGTATCAAAAGCTTTTTTTAGGTCAATGAATATTCCTAATACATATTTCTTTCTCTCTATACCGTCCGTTATTTCCTCTACAAGCTCCATTAATGCCATGGAGGTAGATCTAGCTGTTCTAAAACCATACTGGCTGTCCATTAGGAGATTATGTTTTTCAATGAAAGTGTCTAATCTTGCAACATATAGTTTTTCGAGTATCTTTGAGAACTGTGATAGCAGGGATACCGGTCTATAATTGGTAAACAAATGCTTGTCTCCAGCTTTAAATAATGGTATAACCTTTGCAATTTAAATTTTTTGAGGGAATGCTCCCATTTTTAACGACAAATTGAATATATGAGATAGTGGCTCCACAATTCCTTGAATAATATTTTTTACCAGAGACATATCAATGTCATCCCCATCTGTGGAGGTTTTATTCATGCATTTGTTTACCATCTCAACAATGTCCTCTTTCTCCACAGATATTGAAGCAGGGTTTCTTTCTCCACAATCTTCCACCGCAAAACTCTTCCCAGTGTTGACTATTTCATTGGCTAGTTTTGGTCCCACATCAACAAAAAGGTTATTGTTATTAATCCTGTGGCCGCGCTTTATTTAAAAACAGCCAATCAAATCCCCATCAATGGAAAATGAACCCGCCCATACCCATGCTGATTGGTCCTTGTGCAACACTAGAAAGCGGGGATCTTTGATTAAACACCTGCTATCAGAAGAATAGACAGTCAAAAAAAAGTTTTACTTAAACTTTTTAGTACTTAAGTACATTTAAAAGTAGAAACTTTTTTACTTTTACTCAAGATTCTCTGACTTTCACTTGAGTAAGATTTTGAGACGGTTTCCCCTACTTTCACTTAAGTATAATTTCTGCTTACTTTTTACACCCCTGCTAAACAGCATCGACTAAAAAAAGGGAACCAGCTCCGGGCACCATATTCACAAGGCTTCCCAGAGTAGGAGCACTGATCTCGGGTCAGTGACCATGAGCATCTGTCTTCATGACCTCAGTCAAACTAACAGACTGAAACTGACTCTAGATCAGTGACCGTGAGCATCTCGTCTTCATGACCTCAGTCAAACAAACTCCCACCTTGAGAGATTCTGTGAATGATGGAACCTGTGTGGGTTTTAGCTCAGCGTCTCAGTATTGGACTACCCTTCCCTACTCCGGGCATCCGTCTCTGTGAGGTCAGAGGTCAGAGTGGCGTGTGTGGCACACACTCTTGACTGGGGCTCGGAGCGCCATGATTACGGTTGGGGGGGGGGGGGGGGGGGGGGGGGGATCCAGGGGAGCGACGGACAGCACTGTCCGATCTGTCATCCCGGTTGGGCGGGTGGTGGGTCTGGGCCGGACCCACCGGACTGCATCGACCTCACGACGGAGGAGGGAGAGTAATGTCCCTCCCCGGGGGCCTTCTGCTCACATTATCTTTGACACGTTCATTACAGATAAGGAATGTACAGCGGCCCCCAGGCTATCAGCCGGAACAGAGAGGGGAGGGAGGGAGGGAGAGAGGAGAGAGAAGAGAGGAGAGAGAGAGAGAGAGATAGGGAGA
>NC_140179.1:75670380-75718286 GCF_963971535.1 Notolepis coatsorum | reverse complement strand
TACAAATAAAAAGATTCCCTGCACCAGAATGCAGGAAATTAAGTCTTTGTAACAAAAAATGTCTTGGTGGGGGACTCCCCAGACCCCCCGCTTAAAAAGTGGCCTGACTGGGGCTATATTTCGCACCTATATTTCTATGATTTCCCCAGTCCGGCCCCTGGTTAAAAGCCCTCCAATGCTTATTAGTGTGTGTGCGTTTGAACGTTTGCATGTTTCAACCATACATTTCCATTTATAAAAAAAAAATGTAATAAAAAATGTATTATATTTTTTTACCTCCTATAATAGTGGGGGGACACCGTTATTTCGGGGGTCGCGGCCTGAAAACCTTGGGAACCCCTGATCTAGGGAAATAATATGGGTCCGTTCCCACTGATTGAAGACTGGAGTAGTAATATAGTACTCTCCCTAAAAGCCAGGCATTTATAAAGTTAAGCCACATAACCTCATAAGCTATAAGAGAGAGAAAAAAATGTAAGTTGACCAGCACGTTGTCAGTTAGTGGCCACCCATCACGACACTGTACACGAGATACCAGGGTCGACCAGCTGTGTATAAGTTCTCTCCTAAGTTAGGACGTAACATCGAGACTAGAGTCTTATTATAACTAGTTTGTAACTAAATCAGGCTAAAATCCTGTGTGAAAAAGGGTTAGTGATAAAAACAGAATAAAATCAAGATAAATAACATTAGAATAAAAACACAAACAAAAGTACATAGAACATACGATAGGGATACAGGGATACAGGGGCACAATACAGTCGTGGACACAAGGACAGAGCACATCATGACATATTAGAAGACCCAGGCGTAGACAAACGCACCATAACCATTAGACATTGTTGCACAGGAAGTGATGTAATCAACACCTACCCTCATCCTCCCGTTGCACAGGAAGTGATGTAATCAACACCTACCCTCATCCTCCCGTTGCACAGGAAGTGATGTAATCAACACCTACCCTCATCCTCCCGTTGCACAGGAAGTGATGTAATCAACACCTACCCTCATCCTCCCGTTGCACAGGAAGTGATGTAATCAACACCTACCCTCATCCTCCCGTTGCGGATGGCCGGTCCGTCCTCTGCGAGGCGCAGGACGAACAGGTCCATCTTGTACTCTCGGCCCCCGCGGATACTGAAGCCCAGCCCCTTCACGGTCTTCTCCAGCTCCACGGTGAAGAAGTAGTCCTGGGCCAACTGGGACGGTCCGACAGAATCACAATCAGAACCACAAAGGGCTTTATTTTGCCAAGTCATTTATTTTTTTTACATACAAGGAATTTGCTTCGGTCGTTTTCGGCGCGACATTAGCGGACAGACATTAACCCTTTCACTGCCACACGACAGAAGGTTAGCCCTTTACTATCACACAACCGACGGCGATGCTCCATCATTAGCATCATTAGCTAATGATGCTAATGATGGAGCATCGCTGTCGGTTGTGTGATAGTAAAGGGCTAACCTTCTGTATTGTCACCGGCTGTCGTGTGGCAGTGAAAGGGTTAACGGACAGATAATACAATAAAGAGGTGGAGTAAGATAAAAATGTAATATTAACTAAGTTGAGCACAATAGAATATAATATAATTATGAAATAAAATAAAATATAGGCCAGGGCTGTACAACTGTAAATAAGAGGTTGAATAATATTAAATGGGATATAAACTAAATTAAATAATAGCACAATAGAATCTGAGAATTTACAATAAAAATAAAATAGGAATAGGAATAGGCCCGGGCTGTGCAATTGGGCAGTTATGTGCAAAGAGTATGAGTCAGTGAAGTATGAACAGGTATGTTTGGTTGTTTATGCAAGTATTTAGTCCAGTAGGGGTGTGTTAATGTAACACAGTAGGGGGGGGGGGGGGGTGAGGGTCCCTAGCCTTGTTCAGTAAGCGTGACGTAAGACGAGACAAGGACTTTTATCGTCCCTCCCGTGTGGGAAATGACTTTGTTGCAACAACAGAAGATGTCGTATCCCATTTGCCGTGATGTTCTGTTGCAGCAAAGTAATTTCCCCACAGGGACACAACAAAGTCCTTCTTTATTTATAATAAAATACACGATAGGGCGTAAGTACCTTGATTTATTATAAATAAAGGACTTTATCGTCTGTGTGGGGGAAATTACTTTGTTGCAACAAAACAGAAATAAAGGTATAAAAAATAAACATTTTATCTTCATATGACTTGTGCTCTAATGTGTCTAGTGATCCTACTGCTGCCGTTCTCTCATTCAACACGTTTCGTTGTACCGTTGACCTTGTTGATCCACACATTACAAAATCGCCAACAGTAAAGTCGATGCATCCTATAACATCTACGTTAAATGTGACACCTTGTGACGGATCAAAAAATGCACTTAACTGCTGATTTAGACACAGTTACTCCATAAGCAGAGCTACTGTACTTGTAAAATGGTAAATGGCTGCTTTTTTATATAGCGCTTTTATCCAAAGCGCTTTACAATTTGTTCCTCACATTTGACCCATTGACTCACACATTCACACACCAACGGCGGAGGCGACCATGCAAGGTGCCAACCTGCTCATCGGGAGCAATTAGGGGTTAAGTGTCTTGCTCAAGGAGGGGGAGGAGCAGGAATCGAACCGGGAGCCTCCGGGTTTCCAGACGACTGCTCTACCTCCCTGTCGCCACAACCTCAAGTTGCCACGAAGGGTCATTTCAATCCCAATATCCATGACTCACTTTGACTCTTGCCTTGCTTGTTGACGTGTTGTTTTGTTTCCTTGTCTATCCGTTGGTTGTTTTTATTTTCTGTTTATTCTTTTTTTTTCAAAACTTTGTTTATTGGAGTTTTTCGTTGCAATATGAGATGAGCGCAAGGTCAAACTGTACACATATATGCCAGACATATTGCACATATCTACATATAAGTAGTCAAAATATAGGTCTGTTGAATGTAAACAATATACATATTGCACAAAGCTACGTATAAATAGACAAAATATAGGTCTGTTGAATGTAAATAATATACATATTGCACAAAGCTACATATAAGTAGTCAAAGTATAGGTCTGTTGAATGTAAATAATATACATATTGCACAAAGCTACGTATAAGTAGTCAAAGTATAGGTCTGTTAAATAGACTACAGCGAGTACACCACAAAATAAATAATAGATATTGTTTCGGACATACAGTCAATTAAACAGATATGTACACTCAGGACAAGGACTGTACAGCAGAAATAGAGGAATGGAATTTTTTGTTTGTTTATTCTATACTTTTCTTTGTTCTCAGCTATGTGAAGCACTTTGGTTGACAAGTGTCATGTCTAAATGTGCTATATAAATACATTTGATTGATTGATTGATTGATTGATTGATTGATTGATTGATTGATTGATTGATTCAGGGCTGAACTGAGCAGTACTCTGTGACTCGTTATCTGCAGAACATGTGGGTTACCTGAACCGGTGGCAGCCTGTAGTCTGGGACGGGGAACTGCCTGGCGTCGGTGGTTAGCTGTCTGTAGTCCAGCAGGGGAGGGTGTCTGTAGTCCAACGTGGGAGGCTGTCGGTAGTCGGCCACCGGAGGGTGCCGGTAGTCCACCGGGGGCTGACGGTAGTCCGTGAACGGCGGCTGTCTGATGTCCGGTTTAACATCCTGCCTCGCCTTCACCTCTGACCTGTAACTAACAGACCAATCAGAGTGAAGGAGGATATCAATCGGGGGGGGGGGGGGGGGGGGGGGGGGGGGGGGGGGACCTTTTTAACAAATCCAAAGAATGCACAGGAATTTGTCCAGGAGACAAAAAGTGCAAAAAAATTCATTTATACAGGGTAAGCAATCGAGCAGTCTGATTGGCTTGGAGAGTCATGTGTCATTTGCTGTAACGTCAAGGCTAGGAGTTGATTAGCAATACAGAAAATAATCAATTTGATGTCTTAGTCGTTAACTTCAAAACATTCAATCAGATGTTGTGTAAAAACTGTTGTATAAAAGCAATAGAACACTGAAGGTCGTATTCACATGATTATGTTATACTAGAATAGAAGAACCTTGCATGTTCGATTGCATGTTCTGTTCCTACAAACCTCCAGAGTAGGACAATAGTATAATGCACAACAAGATCCCATGTACAGTATAGAGTGTAGCAACAGCACACAACAACAAACAACACTAAGTAGACTAACCTCCTCCAACCCATCAGGACTAAACTCCGGACCTGGGGCGACAGGGCATTCGCTGCAGCTGCCCCCACCCTCTGGAACGCCCTGCCCAACCATATCCGTCATGCAGACACCCTCTCATCATTTAAAAAAGCCCTCAAAACCCACCTTTTTACCCTTGCTTTCAAGCCTTGAACTCCTTCCTCTCTCACCTTTTATAAAATGTCTTTATTTACATTTTTTCCCCTACTAAAACTGTATTGTTTATTTTGCTCTGTAAAGTGTCTTTGAGCATTCGGAAAAGCGAAAATTATTATTATTACTATATCATGCTCCATTACATTTGCGAGTATGTACATCCGTGAGTATGTACATGTACATCTGTGTTAGCAGCGTTGACATTCGGCATGTGAGTGAGTGTATCCAGGAATGACGGAAAGTGACTCAAGATTCTATCAACCTTTGAACGCGGCATTTTAAATATCCTTTTTGCATACGCCTACTGTGTAGCACGCAATGTGGGGATATCGCTGTCTTGACACCATTCTCCCCTGCCTAAGTGTCCGGCTGGCAGCGACAACCACTTCAACGGGGCTCGGGTGGAATATGAAACAGTTTTTCTCGCAAAACACATGAAAAGTTTATGATGAAAACAAGACCTTTTCAGAGAGTGGTGACGCATTCAGCTGTGCGCAAAGCATTTTGGAAAGTCTTTAAAAAGCAGAGAGAGGGGGGGCAAAATCTACTGTGTCATCCCCAACCCCCCCCCCCCTCTCTCTGCTTTTTAAAGACTTTCCAAAATGCTTTGCGCACAGCTGAATGCGTCACCACTCTCTGAAAAGGTCTTGTTTTCATCATAAACTTTTCATGTGTTTTGCGAGAAAAACTGTTTCATATTCCACCCGAGCCCTGTTGAAGTGGTTGTCGCTGCCAGTCGGACATTTAGGCAGGGGAGAATGGTGTGGGGGGGGGGATGACACAGCAGATTTTGCCCCCCCCCCCCCCCCCCCCACAGCCACAACCCTCCCTCCCACACTATTTATGTAAATAATTTATAGGTATTTGAATGACTAGTTAACAAACCGGAGAGAACGAGAGAGAGAGAGAGAGAGAGAGAGAGAGAGACAAAGGGAGGGAAAGAGTGAAAGAATAAGAGAGAGGAGTGCGAGGAGGAGATGACGAGAATAGAAGAGCAGGAGAGGAGGAGGGAGAGATGGAAGGAGGAGGAGGAGGAGGAGGGAGAGATGGAGAGAGAAAAGGAGAGAGAGGAGGAGACGGTATACTCACTCTTACCTGTGTTCTCAAGGGAGCGGTGCTTTAACCACAGAGACAGATTGGAGGCCTGTTTATACAGAGCGTGTGGTTCACCACATCACAGGATGAAGCCCAAACCACAGATCTGAGGGCAGTGAGTGGCGTAGCACTAACATCCCTTAGGATCAAATGAAACCACAGACACTGTCTGGTGTGTGGCTGGACTGTCTGGTGTGTGGCTGGACTGTCTGGTGTGTGGCTGGACTGTCTGGAGTGTGGCTGGACTGTCTGGAGTGTGGATGGACTCTCTGGTGTGTGGCTGGACTGTCTGGTGTGTGGATGGACTGTCTGGTGTGTGGCTGGACTGTCTGGTGTGAGGCTGGACTGTCTGGTGTGTGGCTGGACTGTCTGGTGTGTGGCTGGACTGTCTGGAGTGTGGCTGGACTGTCTGGAGTGTGGCTGGACTGTCTGGTGTGTGGCTGGACTGTCTGGAGTGTGGCTGGACTGTCTGGTGTGTGGGTGGACTGTCTGGTGTGTGGCTGGACTGTCTGGTGTGTGGGTGGACTGTCTGGAGTGTGGCTGGACTGTCTGGAGTGTGGCTGGACTGTCTGGTGTGTGGCTGGACTGTCTGGAGTGTGGCTGGACTGTCTGGTGTGTGGCTGGACTGTCTGGAGTGTGGCTGGACTGTCTGGTGTGTGGCTGGACTGTCTGGAGTGTGGCTGGACTGTCTGGTGTGTGGCTGGACTGTCTGGTGTGTGGATGGACTGTCTGGTGTGTGGGTGGACTCTCTGGTGTGTGGATGGACTGTCTGGTGTGTGGGTGGACTCTCTGGTGTGAGGGTGGACTGTCTGGTGTGTGGCTGGACTGTCTGGAGTGTGGCTGGACTGTCTGGTGTGTGGGTGGACTGTCTGGTGTGTGGGTGGACTGTCTGGTGTGTGGGTGGACTGTCTGGTGTGTGGCTGGACTGTCTGGTGTGTGGCTGGACTCTCTGGTGTGTGGATGGACTGTCTGGTGTGTGGCTGGACTGTCTGGTGTGAGGATGGATGTCTGGTGTGTGGCTGGACTGTCTGGTGTGAGGGTGGACTGTCTGGTGTGAGGCTGGACTGTCTGGTGTGTGGATGGACTGTCTGGTGTGTGGCTGGACTGTCTGGTGTGTGGCTGGACTGTCTGGTGTGTGGCTGGACTCTCTGGTGTGAGGCTGGACTCTCTGGTGTGAGGCTGGACTGTCTGGAGTGTGGCTGGACTCTCTGGTGTGAGGCTGGACTGTCTGGTGTGTGGCTGGACTGTCTGGAGTGTGGCTGGACTCTCTGGTGTGAGGCTGGACTGTCTGGTGTGTGGCTGGACTGTCTGGAGTGTGGCTGGACTGTCTGGTGTGAGGGTGGACTGTCTGGTGTGTGGATGTCTGGTGTGTGGCTGGACTGTCTGGTGTGTGGATGGACTGTCTGGAGTGTGGCTGGACTGTCTGGTGTGTGGATGTCTGGTGTGTGGCTGGACTGTCTGGTGTGTGGGTGGACTGTCTGGTGTGTGGATGTCTGGTGTGTGGCTGGACTGTCTGGTGTGTGGATGTACATTATCCTCAATCATTTGAAGCTTATAGAGATATTTTCACTTGTTTTACAATCCAGCTGAACTTGTTTCAAGAGGTTTCTCTTGCAATACGTCGAAATCAAATCAAATCAAATCAAATCAAATCAATCCTCCCGAGCCTTCCAGCCACTGTGTTGTAGTGTGATGTGTGTATGGCAGCCATTGAGCCTGTTTAGCCCAAGGCTGGATGCTACACACAGTAGTGGTGAAGGAAGCTAATTGCATGCACTTATCTGTGTTTCATTACGCATATGAGTGCATGCTTACCAACTGTCTCGCCTGTTTTATCGCAACACTATTATCACCGACATCTAAGAAGGGAGATCCCCCCTTGAACGGCCCTCCTAAGGTTTCTCTCCTCCACATTGCCTGTGGTGCATTTTTTCCTATTGCTAGGTTTTAGTGAGTGTTTCCTTACCTTCGCGTGGGGTATGTCTGGGAGTGTTGCATTTATTAAAAAAAAATTTGACTTTATGGTGTTTTTGTTTTGTTCTTGATTTATTTTTGTGATGTTTCTTCGTGACTTGTTTAAAGAAGACGTGTCCGGCCCATGGGGACATTAACATGTGTTGTCAGGCCTTACAAATTATTTGATTTGATTTGATTTAAATCTCTCAATTTCCACCCTACACTGTGAAAAGTGCTTAGTTTGAGTGTCTAGAAAAGCACTATATAAATGTAATGATCATTCATGAATTAATTAAAGATTAAATGACCAATTACGATGATTATTTAAAATGTTTGCAATGTGTATGATTGAGAGTGCAGTGTTTCAGTGACACTCTTAGGTCTTAGAATTAGTGCTGTCAGGCGATTAAAACAATTAATCTAATTAATTACAGGATTTGTAATTAATTAATCTAATTAATCGCATAACCATTTTATCCCCGATATTCTATATTCTATAATCATATTTCAAATTGCATGTGTCCGGATGGCAGAATTCAGTACTGTATCTACAAAACCTTCTGTTTAATCATCTTCCATCTTAATTTGCTTAGATTTTTCAGGTCTGGTCAATTTGTGCATGGTGTTATTCACAGTCAAAGATAAAAAAAATTATTTAATTGATATTCTCATTTGGTTCATTACAATTTACTCAAGCCTAGTAACAGACAGTATTTCTGACACTGGGAATACATTCCCTGAGATCCATAGATGTCCCTAGAATCAGATACCAAGAACATGCAAATAGACCATATTAAAAAGTCTGTAAATGTGTATTCTACGTTCTTATGGAATGAATGAGATAAAAAAAAGGTTTTAATTGTAATTAATTTTGAGTTAATTTTCATAACGCGATAATTTGCTGTGTAATTAATTAATCTAATTAACGCGATAAACTGACAGCCCTACTTAGAATAGAATAGAATAGAATAGAATAGAATAGAATAGAATAGAATAGAAATACTTTAATCATCCCGATGGAAATTTGGCACTACAAATCGCTCACAGTAAACATTTAGGTAGACAAACATTAATCACGAATAAGAATTAAAAAAATAAGCCTAAGAATAAAGAATAAAATAAGCTTAAGAATAAAATAATAATAATAAAATACGGTCCAGGGATGGATTTACATTTCCTATGTTATGTATATATACATTCTAATGTAAAATATACAGTAAAAATATACAGACAAATATACAGACATTTGTACAGAAAGTCTTACCTTGTTTCATGTGTGTATATCTGGGGCGCTGGCTGTGTGATGGAGTTCTGGTGAGGGCTCAGTGGTGCGGCCAGGGGGCTGGGGTGGCTGACGGGTGGGCTGGGCTCGGCCGCCGCAGGGCCTCCGGGCTGGGGGTTTCCAGAGCCAGGCTGGGGGGCCTGGGAGTGGGGACTGTGCTGCTGCGCCATGGGGCTCTGCTTCTCCGAACTGGGGGCCGACGGAGGGTTGCTCACCTCTGGGTCACGGAGACATAGAAGCATGGCCCTGAATGTCAGAGAGCTGAGGTGCATGTGAGTTCTTTGACATAAGATTGTTTCCAGGGCATTTATTGCTTTATTTGATAAGGCAAAGTGACAGGAAACATGGGAGAGAGAGATAGAGACAGACAGACAAAGAGAGAGAGAGAGAGAGAGAGAGAGAGAGAGAGAGAGCGAGAGCGAGAGAGAGAGAGAGAGAGGAGAGACAGAAAGAGAGAGAGGGAGAGGTGGGGGGAGAGAGAGAGAGAGGGGGGGGAAGAGAGAGATGGGGAGATAAAGAGAGAGAGAGACAGAGAGAGAGAGAGAGAGAGAGAGAGCGAGAGGGAGAGCGAGAGAGAGAGAGAGAGACAGAGAGAGCGAGAGAGAGAGAGAGAGAGAGAGAGAGAGAGAGAGAGAGAGAGAGAGAGAGAGAGAGAGAGAGAGAGAGAGAGACCCTGGTGCCAGGTTATGTCCTGACCTAACCTATACAAACACAAACAGTTAACAAGTCGAAGGAACGTGTCCGTATTTCAGAATTTTACCGCAAGGCAGTGCAGTTAAGTCCTGAAGTATCCTCATCTATGTATGTGTTGTTGTTTGTTTTTGTTTGTTTTTATTAAGGATCCCCATTAGCTGGTGCCGTGGCTCCCAGCTAGTCTTCCTGGGGTCCACACAACATAATACATAAAACAATTAATGCATAGATCGATACAAAAGATAAAAACAAGGATTTAGTATACAGCAAGTAAGCTACTTTCACAGATGCTATAGATAGAAATAAAAAACAATTAACTAAAACATACAATAAATACCCATTTTTAAAGATACAAAATGAGAAGACTTGTAGGCTAAAAACCCATACACAAATGCAATACACACATTAAGGCAACAGCTGAAAGTGTGATTTGAGTTTCTTTTTAAAAATCTATTTACTAAAAGTGTAGAGATAACTAGGTAGGTTGTTCCAGCGTGTTATGCACCTATAAATAAAAGACCGCTTTAAAGCACTGGTTCTAGGACAAGGGAGTACAAACTGACCATTTCTGGCCCCTCTCATATTACAGTTACAGTTACAGTTTAAACTTTATTTGAACAGGGACAGCACACATTAATGAACATAAATGTAAATGTGTGAGACAGTGTTAGCCAAAGCTAATTTTCAACTGTTGTCCCTGGGCCTGGTGTTAAAAAGCCGCTAAAAAAGAAAGCATAACATATATGGCATACAGGTACAGATTAAAAACAATGGTGCTAAATATTTACATCAGACATGTACAGACAATGTACAAACAAACAATAATTCTACATATTAGGGTACAGGCAAGCATATGGAGTTCTGCAGGGCTGTTATGTTCACATGTGTAGTTATTTCTTAACCATGTTTTGAAAGTGTGTTTGAATGATCTGTGTGTTTCTATATTGCGGATGTAACTTATGGTCCTGTATAGTGTTGTTCTCTCTCACCTTCCTGCGGTATGATCCTCAGTGTGACCCTCAGGCCGGCGTCCTTGATCAGCTTAACGATGTCGGCGTGCGGCATGTTGACGATGGACTGGCTGTTGACGGCCAGTATCCGGTCTCCCACCTTCAGCTTAGCGCAGCGGTCCGCCGGGCTGCCCTCGATGATACGCCCTATCTTGTGAGGCACGGCTATAGGCGGGGCGGGGGGATTCAAACAAAGGCATCCACAGGTGAACACAGACCCACAGCCCCGGGCTGGAGGATTACGTCTGAATTGTGACAAGCGATGACTGACACTGACTGGATGATTCTGCTCTGTTTTTCTCTCACTCTCTCTCTCTCCCCTATTCTGTTATTCACCCCCCCCCCCCCCCCCCCTGCCTTATGTAAGTCAGCCCGGCTTTTGCAACGGGGCGTGTGTGAGCGAAGAGATGTGTGTGTGAGACTGACGTACCGGGTACCAGCATGTATAATTGAGACAGAGGGCTAAATCTTCAAAGAGGTGTTCCATTTTTCATCGAGCCTTGACCTCTTCCACACAAGCCAACTTTGGTTCAGCAGATTGCACTTATCTGGGGGGGCTATATAAAGACCATCTATCGTCTGAGAGCACTCATGCGCAGCTTGGCACTCAGCGGTTATTACAGCAAACGGAGAAACGGCCCCATTTAGGATACCGACAAAAACCCCAATGACCAATAAAAACAAGTACTATTTATTTTTTTATCTACTTTTTCTCCCCATTTTCTATTTTTCTCCCTTCCCCAATATCGTATTGTCCAATTCTACCCTCCCCTGTCTCGAACGCTGTTAGGCCATGCCTCCCACAAGCCGGCTGCAATGTGGACGAAGCCTTGCATCACGTGTCCCCTCCGGTACACGAGGAGGCAGCCGTCGCATCTTTTCACCTGCACAGCGCGATCTCTCAGCGGCGAGGGTCTGCGTGGGAGGGACACGCCGCCCCCGTCGCTTCCTGATTCTACTGTGCAGGCGCACCAACCGACCTGTAGGAGTCGCTGTCCACAACGTCCGATCCCCACCCACCAGCTTCCCACCCCCTAATACTGCCAATTGTATTAGTATGAACGACCAGCCAAGCTGGTAGCAACGCCGAGAGCTGGGCTCGAACCCAGCATCTCCTGCCTTGGTGGCGAGCGCCTTGCCCACTGCGCCACCTAGCTGCAAAAAACAACAACAAGTACTATTGAAATGTTTAAATGCAGATATAAACAGGAATTCTTGGACAAGTATAAGTTAGAGGAGCTTGAAAATACTGAAAAACTATTATTTTTGTAATTATTTATTTATCTTTTGCTGTAGTGGATAGGTATATATATATTTTTTATATTGATAGATAATCTATTACATATTAATATGATATTGTAAGGAAGGGGCAGGACCAGATAAGCTTAGCTTCTTTCTGTCCCTTCTTGAACAAAACCATTTGTCTTGAGCTATGTTGACAATTGCTTCCATGTCTAGGAAGATATATTTTATTTTATTTGTATTTGTATTTTATTTCTTTTTTTATTTAATAGTTATTTTTTATTATTTCAAGTTTGTGTGTTTATGGTTGTTTGAAATAAATAAAGATCAAATCAAATCAACCATGGGAGGCCGTCAGGAGGAGTACTACTCACTGATGGCAGCGGCGCTCTCAGGCCGGTTGAGCGAGCTGATGATGACGAAGCCGAAGCCTTCGCTCTCTTTTCGGTTGATGACGATGTCGCTGGGCTGCGTGTTGAGTGAGGAGGAGGGCCCGTCCGTGGTGGAGGCCGTGACGGTGGTCATGCCACCGGGACCGGTGCTGTTGGCGTAGGTGAAGTCACTGTGAGGGGAGCTGTGCTGGGTCGACACTGACCCCGGGCTCCGGCCATTCTCTGGACAGGACTCGCCTGTAGGGGGCAATAGAGAGCTAAGCAGGGAGTTGCTGCTGCTGCATTCATCTGCATATATACAGTACACTGCACTCATCATCAAAAACAGACACCGTTTTCAGGCAATGTGACACATTGAGCAGCTTTATCTCAGCCTGTTCAAGTGAGACGTTCAAATGATTGAAACTCCCGGAACCGCTGTTTTGTTACTTTGAAGGTATTATTATTACATTGGAAGAATTGAAGGATGAGCCTGGATGTGTTAAAAAAAAAAAAAAACACAAAAAAATAAAACATCCAGTCTTTGTACAGAAAAGCAATCCAACTTCTCTTTCCTCAAAAGATTATTTTGAATTTCTTTCATCCCAAGAATCAATCATGAGAAAGTGATATATAATTAAAAAGTAAAAAACTACAGATTGAGTCAATCCCCCTGCGTGACGAGTGAAGGGTTCTGTCTTGGCTCATTGGCAGGAGCGGACACTGTCTTTAAGAGATCATTTAATATATAGAGTTGGACGATAACACATATCACACTATTCAGAAGGATGATTTTCAGTACTGACAACATCTGCTTAAATCACGTTAGATAATCCAACTGATGGTCATCACATCAAAGAAGAAGTGCCTCTACAGATATTGAGCATCATTTTGTAAAACGCTAGTTCCACCTAGTGTCTATAGTCCCCCTGAGACGTATTCAACCCTAGTTCCACCTAGTGTCTATAGTCCGTCTATAGATCCGGCCCGCGGGATGATTCTGACCGGCCCGCCAAAGATTACATGATAAAAAAAAAAAAAAAAAAATGTTTTTTTTTTTTTTTTTTTTTTTTTTTTACTTTTTTTTTTTCATGTCAACGTTAACACGCACAATTCAGCCAAAAGTCACTCAATTAATGACAGATTTCATTGATAAATTGAGGGAAAACTTTGCAAGTCGATTTGATGAATTTGACATGTCCAGAGAATTGATGCATTTTGTGAGCAACCCATTTGCCAATGTAGCTGCTATTTCCACAAAAGGACAAGAGTTCCTTGCATCACTTCACATTGATGAAGGTCTCCTGCAACTTGAAATAATTGACATGCAAGCATCATCTGCTCTGAAGCAGGCATTTGAGAATGAATCCACCACAACATTTTGGATAAAGTGTATTCATGTCAAGACATTCCCCAAAATAAAAACGCTGGCAATATCTGTGCTAACAATGTTTGGCTCAACATACACCTGTGAATCCAGTTTCTCTCACATGAATGCCATTAAAACAAGCAACGTGCCTCCTTGACAAATGAGCATTTGCATCACTGTTTGCGGGTAGCCCTCACTTCCTATAAACCCTCTTTCTCTGCCATTGCCCAGTCAAAGAAGTGCAATCGCTCTCATTAGATGTGTGTATGTAGGCTAGGCCTGTCTGCCCCCCACCCCCCTGATGTTTGAGAGTTAAGAGTGGACAATACGTGCTAATAAGATGCTGTCATTTGCTGTTGTTGCACAGACATGAAGCACTTTTTCATAAGCTCAGCTGCACTATAAATGTGTTTTTTTGTTCAAGTGTTGATGTTAGAATGTTCAGATGCACATCATGCACTTTTTATTTTATTTTAAATATTGAAATGTTGAAGAGGAGATGTTGCAGTTGTTGCACAGTCATAAATGAAGCACTTTCTGCAGGAGATGTTGCAGATGTGGCACATAAATGAAGCACTTTTTTTGAAAAGTATACTACTTTTGCAATGTAGTTAAATAAAAGTTGTGAAAATGTGGTTGCGTGTTGTGTCAAGTGTACATATATTCATAGCACGGGGAGGCGCTGTGGCAGTCCGGCCCCTGGCCCCTTGGGTTTCTACCAATGTGGCCCCCTGAACAATTTAGTTGAATAGCCCTGACCTAGTGTCTATAGTCCCCCCTGAGACATATTCAACCCTAGTTCCACCTACTGTAGTGTCTATAGTCCCCCCTGAGACATATTCAACCCTAGTTCCACCTACTGTAGTGTCTATAGTCCCCCTGAGACGTATTCAACCTTAGTTCCACCTAGTGTCTATAGTCCCCCCTGAGACATATTCAACCCTAGTTCCACCTAGTGTCTATAGTCCCCCTGAGACGTATTCAACCCTAGTTCCACCTGATGTCTATAGTCCCCCCTGAGACGTATTCAACCCTAGTTCCACCTACTGTAGTGTCTATAGTCCCCCTGAGACGTATTCAACCCTAGTTCCACCTACTGTAGTGTCTATAGTCCCCCTGAGACGTATTCAACCCTAGTTCCACCTACTGTAGTGTCTATAGTCCCCCTGAGACGTATTCAACCCTAGTTCCACCTACTGTAGTGTCTATAGTCCCCCTGAGACGTATTCAACCCTAGTTCCACCTACTGTAGTGTCTATAGTCCCCCCTGAGACGTATTCAACCCTAGTTCCACCTACTGTAGTGTCTATAGTCCCCCTGAGACGTATTCAACCCTAGTTCCACCTACTGTAGTGTCTATAGTCCCCCCTGAGACGTATTCAACCCTAGTTCCACCTAGTGTCTATAGTCCCCCCTGAGACGTATTCAACCCTAGTTCCACCTACTGTAGTGTCTATAGTCCCCCCTGAGACGTATTCAACCCTAGTTCCACCTAGTGTCTATAGTCCCCCCTGAGACGTATTCAACCCTAGTTCCACCTAGTGTCTATAGTCCCCCTGAGATGTATTCAACCCTAGTTCCACCTAGTGTCTATAGTCCCCCTGAGATGTATTCAACCCTAGTTCCACCTAGTGTCTATAGTCCTCCCTGAGACGTATTCAACCCTAGTTCCACCTACTGTAGTGTCTATAGTCCCCCCTGAGACGTATTCAACCCTAGTTCCACCTACTGTAGTGTCTATAGTCCCCCTGAGATGTATTCAACCCTAGTTCCACCTAGTGTAGTGTCTATAGTCCCCCTGAGACGTATTCAACCCTAGTTCCACCTAGTGTCTATAGTCCCCCCTGAGACGTATTCAACCCTAGTTCCACCTAGTGTCTATAGTCCCCCTGAGACGTATTCAACCCTAGTTCCACCTAGTGTCTATAGTCCCCCCTGAGACGTATTCAACCCTAGTTCCACCTACTGTCTATAGTCCCCCCTGAGACGTATTCAACCCTAGTTCCACCTAGTGTCTATAGTCCCTCTGAGACGTATTCAACCCTAGTTCCACCTAGTGTCTATAGTCCTCCCTGAGACGTATTCAACCCTAGTTCCACCTACTGTAGTGTCTATAGTCCCCCCTGAGACGTATTCAACCCTAGTTCCACCTAGTGTCTATAGTCCCCCTGAGAAGTATTCAACCCTAGTTCCACCTAGTGTCTATAGTCCCCCTGAGACGTATTCAACCCTAGTTCCACCTACTGTAGTGTCTATAGTCCCCCCTGAGACGTATTCAAACCTAGTTCCACCTAGTGTCTATAGTCCCCCCTGAGAAGTATTCAACCCTAGTTCCACCTAGTGTAGTGTCTATAGTCCCCCCTGAGACGTATTCAACCCTAGTTCCACCTAGTGTAGTGTCTATAGTCCCCCCTGAGACGTATTCAACCCTAGTTCCACCTAGTGTCTATAGTCCCCCCTGAGACGTATTCAACCCTAGTTCCACCTAGTGTCTATAGTCCCCTCTGAGACGTATTCAACCCTAGTTCCACCTAGTGTAGTGTCTATAGTCCCCCCTGAGACGTATTCAACCCTAGTTCCACCTAGTGTAGTGTCTATAGTCCCCCTGAGACGTATTCAACCCTAGTTCCACCGAGTGTCTATAGTCCCCCTGAGACGTATTCAACCCTAGTTCCACCTACTGTAGTGTCTATAGTCCCCCCTGAGACGTATTCAACCCTAGTTCCACCGAGTGTCTATAGTCCCCCTGAGACGTGTTCAACCCTAGTTCCACCTAGTGTCTATAGTACCCCTGAGACATATTCAACCCTAGTTCCACCGAGTGTCTATAGTCCACCCTGAGACGTATTCAACCCTAGTTCCACCTACTGTAGTGTCTATAGTCCCCCTGAGACGTATTCAACCCTAGTTCCACCGAGTGTCTATAGTCCCCCTGAGACGTATTCAACCCTAGTTCCACCTACTGTAGTGTCTATAGTCCCCCCTGAGACGTATTCAACCCTAGTTCCACCGAGTGTCTATAGTCCCCCTGAGACGTGTTCAACCCTAGTTCCACCTAGTGTCTATAGTACCCCTGAGACATATTCAACCCTAGTTCCACCGAGTGTCTATAGTCCACCCTGAGACGTATTCAACCCTAGTTCCACCTACTGTAGTGTCTATAGTCCCCCTGAGACGTATTCAACCCTAGTTCCACCTAGTGTCTATAGTCCCCCTGAGACGTATTCAACCCTAGTTCCACCTACTGTCTATAGTCCCCCTGAGACGTATTCAACCCTAGTTCCACCTACTGTAGTGTCTATAGTCCCCCTGAGACGTATTCAACCCTAGTTCCACCTACTGTAGTGTCTATAGTACCCCTGAGACGTATTCAACCCTAGTTCCACCGAGTGTCTATAGTCCCCCCTGAGACGTGTTCAACCCTAGTTCCACCTAGTGTCTATAGTCCCCCTGAGACGTATTCAACCCTAGTTCCACCGAGTGTCTATAGTCCACCCTGAGACGTATTCAACCCTAGTTCCACCTACTGTAGTGTCTATAGTCCCCCTGAGACGTATTCAACCCTAGTTCCACCTAGTGTCTATAGTCCCCCTGAGACGTATTCAACCCTAGTTCCACCTACTGTCTATAGTCCCCCTGAGACGTATTCAACCCTAGTTCCACCTACTGTAGTGTCTATAGTCCCCCTGAGACGTATTCAACCCTAGTTCCACCTAGTGTCTATAGTCCCCCTGAGACGTATTCAACCCTAGTTCCACCTAGTGTCTATAGTCCCCCCTGAGACGTATTCAACCCTAGTTCCAACTAGTGTCTATAGTCCCCCCTGAGACGTATTCAACCCTAGTTCCACCTAGTGTCTATAGTCCCCCCTGAGACGTATTCAAACCTAGTTCCACCTCGTGTCTATAGTCCTCCCTGAGACGTATTCAACCCTAGTTCCACCTAGTGTCTATAGTCCCCCTGAGACGTATTCAACCCTAGTTCCACCTAGTGTCTATAGTCCCCCCTGAGACGTATTCAACCCTAGTTCCACCTAGTGTCTCTAGTCCCCCCTGAGACGTATTCAACCCTAGTTCCACCTAGTGTCCCTAGTCCCCCCTGAGACGTATTCAACCCTAGTTCCACCTACGGTAGTGTCTATAGTCCCCCCTGAGACGTATTCAACCCTAGTTCCACCTACTGTAGTGTCTATAGTCCCCCCTGAGACGTATTCAAACCTAGTTCCACCTACTGTAGTGTCTATAGTCCCCCCTGAGAAGTATTCAACCCTAGTTCCACCTAGTGTCTATAGTCCCCCCTGAGACGTATTCAACCCTAGTTCCACCGAGTGTCTATAGTCCCCCCTGAGACGTATTCAACCCTAGTTCCACCTAGTGTCGTATAGTCCCCCTGAGACGTATTCAACCCTAGTTCCACCTACTGTAGTGTCTATAGTCCCCCTGAGACGTATTCAACCCTAGTTCCACCTAGTGTCGTATAGTCCCCCTGAGACGTATTCAACCCTAGTTCCACCTACTGTAGTGTCTATAGTCCCCCTGAGACGTGTTCAACCCTAGTTCCACCTACTGTAGTGTCTATAGTCCTCCTGAGACGTATTCAACCCTAGTTCCACCTAGTGTCTATAGTCCCCCTGAGACGTATTCAACCCTAGTTCCACCTAGTGTCTATAGTCCCCCCTGAGACGTATTCAACCCTAGTTCCACCTACTGTAGTGTCTATAGTCCCCCTGAGACGTGTTCAACCCTAGTTCCACCTACTGTAGTGTCTATAGTCCTCCTGAGACGTGTTCAACCCTAGTTCCACCTACTGTAGTGTCTATAGTCCCCCTGAGACGTGTTCAACCCTAGTTCCACCTACTGTAGTGTCTATAGTCCTCCTGAGACGTATTCAACCCTAGTTCCACCTAGTGTCTATAGTCCCCCTGAGACGTATTCAACCCTAGTTCCACCTAGTGTCTATAGTCCCCCCTGAGACGTATTCAACCCTAGTTCCACCTATTGTCTATAGTCCCCCTGAGACGTATTCAACCCTAGTTCCACCTAGTGTCTATAGTCCTCCTGAGACGTATTCAACTCTAGTTCCACCTACTGTAGTGTCTATAGTCCCCCCTGAGACGTATTCAACCCTAGTTCCACCTACTGTAGTGTCTATAGTCCCCCTGAGACGTATTGAACCCTAGTTCCACCTAGTCTACCCTGAGACGTATTCAACCCTAGTTCCACCTAGTGTCTATAGTCCCCCCTGAGACGTATTCAACCCTAGTTCCATCTACTGTAGTGTCTATAGTCCCCCTGAGACGTGTTCAACACTAGTTCCACCTAGTGTAGTGTCTATAGTCCCCCTGAGATATATTCAACCCTAGTTCCACCGAGTGTCTATAGTCCCCCTGAGACGTATTCAACCCTAGTTCCACCTGGTGTCTATAGTCCCCCTGAGACGTATTCAACCCTAGTTCCACCTGGTGTCTATAGTCCCCCCTGAGATGTATTTGTTGTGTGGCTCCGAGTACTGAACTGTGAAGTCGCTACCGTGATGTCAGAACCGTGACGTCTGTACCGTGAAGTTGCGGGACAAATACATGTACCGTTACACCCCTACTAGTAGCAACACAATTCCATTGAAAAAGGTCTATAAAAAAATGTTTTCAATCTGAAAATCTGCCCGTTTTTCTCCACGCCTGAACACTTTATCTTTTATAGAATCAAGGTATATTCCACCGACAGACGTTCGCCGTCTAAAGCCTCGTCTTCCACCTCTCTATTCTACATGTGCAGGAATACAGACACACAAACACGTGGATGTCATGGAATCAACTCATGCAACGCATCACACACTGAGGTGGACTCAACAATAACGTCAAATAAAATAGAAGAAGATACGAAAAATTACAACAAAAAGATTAGCAGCGCTCAAGGTCGAGAGCAACGTCTGATTTCTGGCAAAGCACTATAGTGGCTGTCAGCCGGTTAGAATGAAACAAACAAGGACTGCATGGCCAGGGTGAGTCAGACCGTTGCAGGAAATGTACGGAGGGATGGAGGGATGTATGGAGGGATGGATAGAGGGATGGAGGGAGGGATGGAGGGATGGATGGAGGGATGGAGGGTTGGATAGAGGGATGGAGGGAGGAGGTGGGAGGAAGACATCTGGTAAGGACGAGAAGAAAGAATAGGACTGAGTTACATGGAGGGGTATGAGAAGGGAGGGGGGAGCAGGTTGGAGGGGTCTCCTGACTCAAAAGCACAAGGGCTAGGGGGCTTACAGTACATAACAGAATCCAGGGAGATCGGAAAGGAAAGGTGTGTGTGTGTGCGTGCGTGCGTGTGTGCGTGCGTGCGTGCGTGCGTGCGTGCGTGCGTGTGTGTGTGTGTGTGTGTGTGTGTGTGTGTGTGTGTGTTATAGGCTTCACTATAATTACTCAGAGATTAGTTCTCCACTTTCCTGACTGAATAATTCCAGGTTCCTCCTGAATCATTCAAGTTACAAAGAGGAGAAGAGAGAGATATAGAGAGAGAGATATATAGAGCGAGAGAGAGAGAGAGATAGACAGAGAGAGATAAAGGGAGAGAGAGACAGATAGACAGAGAGAGAGGGGGATAGAGACAGAGAGGGAGAGAGAGAGAGAGAGAGAGACAGAGACGGAGACAGAGGGATGGATACCCATTCTACAATCTCTACTTTCAATCAATCAAATTTGATTGATTGAAACTTTTATTAAGAGATTGTAGAATGGGTACAATACAGTACAGCTCAATACACACAATTGTTAAGGGGATGCAGACCAGAGAAAGACGTTTGTCTTGTTTACACCAGGGTCCCCCATTTTCAATTCATAATGAATTGTAAGTAGGGTGCAACTAGCACCGTGCAATCCATTCTTTGTGGATCTAGCCCCTGGTGTCGATCACGTGTGTTTCATCCTATAGGGATCCAGTATTTCCCACATGTTATACTGTGATGGCAGACCAGGGAAAAAACGAATATTGTCGTTATGGGCATTCAACCCGCGGGGGGTAAACCCGAGAAAACTCGGGTTGGGCATTCAAAGTGTTGCATATTTCCGACAATTAGTTACACTTTAAAACATTTAAAAAGTCTTAAATTTTTTTTATCATGGATGAACAAAACTTTCAATGTGAATGGTTGATTTGAATTTCAAGGACTTTTTAAGCACCTTGTTAAATTCTTTTGCTGTTTTCAAGTAATTCCAGGCCTTGACTTTTTTCTTTGAAAAATCAAGCACTTTAAGCACTTCAAGGACCTTGTGCAAACCCTGCCTATGTACCCTAATCTGAACTGCCTGCTGTCGATCACATGTGTTCATCCTATAGGGATCCAGTATTTCCCACAGGTTATACTGTGATGGCAGACCAGGGTGGACCAGTCATTAGCGGTGGGTGCATATGACACTGTGTCGGACTCACTGCTTCCTGTCCCCCTCCCCTTCTCACTAGGGATGCACCGATCCGATATTGATATCGGATATCAGCCCCGATATGACTAAAATAGCTAGATCGGGTATCAGAGACAATAATTATTTTTATTACAATATATATATATATATTATGTACAGATGATGTGTTAATTTGTTACATTTAGTTTCACTAAGTTAGGAAAGTAATGTTTTAAGTCGAGCCTGATGTTGCCTTGCACAAAAGAATGATCCCAGTCTCTTCCACACAGTGAGGCTTACAGTTTATTAATTGAACAATGGGTATCGGATCGGTACTCGGTAGGGGTGGGAATCACCAGAGGCCTCACGATACGATACTATCACGATACTTGAGTCACGATACGATAGTATTGCGATACTAAATATATTGCGATATGCTGAGTATTGCGATATTAATATAGCGATATATTGCGATTTATTACCTTTTTTCAACTGCAAAGTAAAACTTTGTCAACATGTTTTATCTAATAAAATAAAGTTCAGTCTGTTCATCTCACTTCAATAATTTTTATTGCAGAACATGGTATTTTCTCAAGCAGACAGGTGTCAACACTGTAATCTGTGTTGCATGTACCTGACAAACTGAACCGTTTGTATTACAATCATATTCCAACTTAACTGAATGCACATGTGTGTGTGTGTGTGTGTGTGTATGTGTGGACTACTATACTATTACAGGTATTGAAATGAACAATGCAACTTCCTTATACAAAAAAAAAAGAATACAAATTATATATATATTTTTTTAATAAATCATTAAATATCGATACTTGGCGTCCCTGTATCGATACAGTATCGCCACGCAAAGTATCGCGATACTACTACGTATCGATTTTTCCCCCACCCCTAGTACTCGGTATCGGCTGATACCCAAAGCCCAGGTATCGGTATCGGGACTGAAAAGGTGGGACCGGTGCATCCCTACTTCTCACCCGCGGTCTGCAGCAGCAGCAGCCTCCTCCTGATGACGAGGTTGACCTGGCCGCCCCGCGCCGCCCCGTGCATCAGGTCGATCACGTATCTGTGGGGCTTGCCCACCACCGGGATGCCGTCCACAAACAGCAGCTCGTCGCCCGGTCGCAGGCGGCCATCTCTGTCCGCCGGGCTCTTCTCAATGATGGCCCCGATCAGGATCTGTTGTGTGCGGACAGCCCACTGTTTAGTTATAATGTACAGGGACGGGGAGGTCAAAGGTCATAGACGGGGTGGGGGTGGGTGGGAGCGTGTGTGTGGGTATTGTTAACCCTTTCAGTAGTTACTAGTACTAGTATAGTAGTAGTATAGTAGTAGTAGTAGTAGTAGTAGTAGTAGTAGTAGTAGTAGTAGTAGTAGTAGTAGTAGTGATGGTAGTATTAGTAGGCAGTAGTGGTAGTAGTAGTGGTAGTAGTAGTACTAGTAGTAGTAGTAGTAGTAGTAGTAGTAGTAGTAGTAGTAGTAGTAGTAGTAGTAGTAGTAGTAGTAGTAGTAGTAGTAGTGATGGTAGTATTAGTAGGCAGTAGTGGTAGTAGTAGTAGTAGTAGTAGTAGTAGTAGTAGTAGTAGTAGTAGTAGTAGTAGTAGTAGTAGTAGTAGTAGTAGTAGTAGTAGTAGTAGTAGTAGTAGTAGTAGTATTATATAGTAACCTTTCACTACCAAACTACAGGTTAACCTTTCACTACCACACTACAGGTTAACCTTTCACTACCACACTACAGGTTAACCTTTCACTACCACACTACAGGTTAACCTTTCACTACCACACTACAGGTTAACGTTTCACTACCACACTACAGGTTAACGTTTCACTACCACACTACAGAAGGTTAACCTTTCACTACCACACTACAGACGGTTAACCTTTCACTACCACACTACAGACGGTTAACCTCTCACTACCACACTACAGAAGGTTAACCTTTCACTACCACACTACAGAAGGTTAACCCTTTCACTACCACACTACAGAAGGTTAACCCTTTCACTACCACACTACAGAAGGTTAACCCTTTCACTACCACACTACAGAAGGTTAACCTTTCACTACCACACTACAGAAGGTTAACCTTTCACTACCACACTACAGACGGTTAACCTTTCACTACCACACTACAGAAGGTTAACCTTTCACTACCACATTACAGAAGGTTAACCCTTTCACTACCACACTACAGAAGGTTAACCCTTTCACTACCACACTACAGAAGGTTAACCTTTCACTACCACACTACAGAAGGTTAACCTTTCACTACCACACTACAGCGGGTTAACCTTTCACTACCACACTACAGAGGGTTAACCTTTCACTACCACACTACAGAGGGTTAACCTTTCACTACCACACTACATAAGGTTAACCCTTTCACTACCACACTACATAATGTTAACCCTTTCACTACCACACTACAGAAGGTTAACCCTTTCACTACAGAAGGTTAACCCTTTTACTACCACACTACAGAAGGTTAACCCCTTCACTACCACACAGTGAATGGGTTAACCTTTCACTACCACACGTGAAAGGGTTAACCTTCTGTAGTGTGGCAGTGAAAAGGTTAACCCTTTGTCATGTGGCAGTGAAAGGGTTAACCTTCTATATTGTCACAGTGAAAGGGTTAACCATTGGGTAGTGTGGTAGTGAAAGGGTTAAAGTGCTTGTTATATTGACATTGTGTTTTGACATTTGACATCGTTATATCAGTCAGTACCTGGATAGTTAACGTGTGAATGTTGTCGTGTTGGTCGTGTTACTTCAACAGACAATGAAGAACATCAAAGCAGCCAGAGCCGTCAATCTCTCAGGGGTCAAGGGTCAAGAAGAATAGCTTCTTCCCGGATGCTGTGAGACTACTGTACAGTTCATCGCAGCTTATCACTGCCATGCCTCTGCACACTGCATTGTAGCACCTTATGGCACCTATCTCTTTGGATTTTTATTGAATCAGTTTGTATGTCTGTCATGAGGATCAGTATTTTATTTATTTATTTAGTATATATCTAGCATCAAATGGCTGTAACTGAGACCTGAGTACTATATCTTGTGCTTCCATGTCAATGGAAAAATTACAATAAACTTAACTTTGACTTTGACTCAAAGGGTTAGGTGTGTGTGTGTGAGTGAGTGAGTGAGTGAGTGAGTGAGTGAGTGAGTGAGTGAGTGAGTGAGTGAGTGAGTGAGTGAGTGAGTGAGTGAGTGAGTGAGTGAGTGAGTGAGTGAGTGAGTGAGTGAGTGTGTGTGTGTGTGTGTGTGTGTGTGTGTGTGTGTGTGTGTGTGTGTGGGTTAGTGAAGAGAAAATGACAGGGTTCCACGCCCGTCGCCATACGAGCCTTCTCGCGCGCCTCCGGGCTCACGGGCTGCCCCGCCTCGTCCCCGCCCAGGATCCGGAAGCCAAAACCAGACTTCTGCCGGCGGAGGTGGACCTCCATGTCCTGGAACTCTGCTCCTGGACCCACCAGAACCACATGGAGAAAACCACCCATTAGCCTGCTGTGTCCTTTAACCCTTTCACTGCCACACGACAGAAGGTTAACCAAGGTTGTTCATTTCTTTATGGCTGGATGATCATGACATTTTTTTTTATTGTGTTTTAGGAAAGGTACTTTCTTTATGGTAAATTCTATGTTTTAAAGCATGAGAAAGAAGACTCATACATACTTGTATTGTAGATAATAATAATAATAATAATAATAATAATAATAATAATAATAATAATAATAATAATAATAATAATAATAATAATAATAATAATAATAATAATAATAATAATAATAATACATTTAATATGTATATGTAACTGTTTGCATACCGGTATTGATTTTTATAATGTATTGTACACCATTGCTGCTAGTATGGACTATATGCAATGTCATATAAGTCCATGTGGGCTGGGCACCTGTTTGTTGCACGACACTATAATAGAAATCAAATCAATCGATGATGAATCAATGTAATGAAATGTATTCTGCAGTTTGTACCTTCAGAGACACCGTAGTTACCTGAGGGGTCCACAGGAAAAACAGTCCGTGGCTGGCCAGGCTCTAGATGGGGAACGGGAGGAAGGAGACATCCATAAACAATAATAACCACACACAGACACACACAGACATTGCAATATGATATTCAAGGACTTTCAAGTACTTTTACAAGTACTATTTTTCATTTTAAAAGGGTACTTTTAAATGCTGTTTTATAAAAAAAAAAATAATAAAAAATCCAATCCAATATTTATGGTTTAAAACCAATTTCCCACAATTATTTACACTTTAAATCAAGGACTTTTTAAGCACCTTGTTAAAAAAAATTGGCAGTTTTCAAGAAATTACAGGCCTTGAGTAATTTTTTTTAATCAAAAGCACTTTAAGCACTTCAAGGACCTTGTGCGAACCCTGCACACACACACACACACACACACACACACACACACACACACACACACACACACACACACACACACACACACACACACACACACACACACACACCAAAATATAAACAAAGTCTCAAGCGAACGCCGGTAGTATCGCGAGAGGTTAAGCGTTGGACTGTGACGTCAGAGGAGACACTCCAGGCTGCACTTGAATGCACAGACTGGAATGTATTCCGTGATAACACAGCCAATATTAACGAATACACTGAAACAGTGCTTGACTTTGTCTGTACTCTGGTAGAAGAAACAATCCCCTCTACCACAATTAGAATCTACCCAAATCAAAAGCCCTGGGTAGATAAATCCGTCCGTGAAGCTCTGAAAGTGCGCACCTCAGCCTACAACACCGGGCTTGTGACAGGCAACATGGATGAACACAAGACGGCAAGATACAACGTCAGGAGAGCAGTAATAGAGGCAAAACGGCGTTATAGGGATAAAGTTGAACTTCAGTTTGAACAGGCTGACTCTAGAGGTATGTGGCAGGGCCTCAGAACAATGACAGATTACAAAGGCACCTCCCTCAAACTGAACAGTAACATCTCCCTAGCAAATTATCTCAATACCTTCTATGCGAGGTTTGAGGCTGTGAATAACAACACCAGCCTACAAGCCACGGCAATGGGGGGGGGGGGGGGGGGGTCTGCTGATGGAGACTCAGTGTTCAGGGTAACAGAGCATGAGGTGAGGCGGACCTTTAAAAAAGTGAATATCAGGAAGGCAGCAGGACCGGACGGCATCCCCGGCCGCGTCCTAAAAGTCTGTGCCGACCAACTGGCCCCGGTATTCACTGACATCTTTAACCTGTCCTTAGAACAGGCTGTCATCCCCACCTGTCTGAAGAAGTCCACCATCATCCCTGTACCCAAAAAATCTACGCCCGCTTGCCTCAACGACTACCGCCCTGTAGCTCTCACCTCCATAGCCATGAAGTGCTTTGAGAAGCTAGTGAAGGGCTACATCTGTTCCTCCCTCCCCATCAACCTGGACCCCCTGCAATTTGCATACCGCCCTAACAGGTCCACGGAGGACGCCATAGCCCATGTGCTGCACACAGCAGCATCACACCTGGACAAGAGGCAGGGGAACTATGTGAGAATGCTGTTCATCGACTACAGCTCAGCATTCAATACCATAGTCCCCTCCAAACTCATAGCCAAGCTCAGGGACCTGGGCTTGAACTATGACCTCTGCCAGTGGGTCTTGGACTTCCTGACGGGCAGACCCCAGGTGGTAAGAGCAGGCAACTGCACCTCCTCATCCATCACGCTCAACATAGGGGCCCCCCAGGGCTGTGTTCTGAGCCCCCTCCTCTACTCCCTGTACACACATGACTGCGTGGCAACAGCGGAACAACAACACAATCATCAAATTTGCTGATGACACAGTAGTGGTGGGCCTGATCTCTGCCAACGACGAGAGGGCCTACCTGGAAGAGGTAGAGAATCTGTCACAGTGGTGTCAGGAGAACTGCCTCTCCCTGAACGTCAGCAAAACAAAAGAGATGATTGTGGACTTCAGGAGGTCGGGGGTCAAGGACTACAGCCCCCTCAGCATCGACGGGGCACCGGTTGAGAGAGTGAACAGTTTCAAGTACCTCGGAGCCCACATATCCGAGGACTTGACATGGACCACACACATTGACAGTGTTGTGAAGAAGGCACGACAACGCCTCTACTTCCTCAGGCGCCTAAGGAAGTTCCAAGTCAGTCAGAAGATCCTTAAGAACTTCTACTCATGTACAATAGAGAGCATCCTGACTGGCAACATCACCTCCTGGTTTGGGAATAGCACTGCACAAGACCGTAGCAGACTACAAAGAGTGACACGTTCAGCCGAACGCACAATTGGAGGGGGGCTTCCCACCCTCCAGAACATTTACAACAAGCGGTGCAGGGGTAAGGCTAAGAGAATCATCAAGGACTCCAGCCACCCGAACAACTGCCTCTTTGAACTGCTGCGGTCAGGCAAGCGATACCGGAGTCTTAAGGCGAGCACAGAAAGACTCAGAAGAAGCTTCTATCCCCAGGCCATCAGGCTGCTCAACGAACAATAAACACTATGCAACAACCATCAAATGCACACAGCACACACACCCACACGCACACACTCACTTTAAACAAACAACACACGGCAGCACCCACTCTATAGTGGGTATAGTATACTGTATATTGTATGGTAACTCAGTTACTTCTATTCTGCATCGAACATTGTACATATGTCTATACTGAACACTGTGACCTCTATTTTTTACTTCTATTTTACATGCTATACTATTTTATTTCATACTCATCTTGTCTAGCACAGTCTCTGGAGCGTAACAGTAAGAAGCATTTTGTATAAAAGTATTCTGTACTTCTGTATGACAACTATTAAAGAAACTTGAACACACACACACACACACACACACACACACACAAACACATTTGTGCACTCATATACACACGCAGCATTAAACAGGAACACATGCAGACTTGCATAAAGTCGGGGGAGGAACGAGACCAAAAGCTGCGCCTCAGTGCTAAACGTCGGCGCAGGACCCCAACATCATCCGTAACAGTCAGGAAGTGCTTACAGCGTGTAATGCACCCCATCCCTTTATTTACAGAGCCGTGGGCCCGGGTGCAACCACTCATCTACAATCAGGGGCTTTTGTGAAACTCCGTGATCTGCACAAAAATGGCAATATTTCACTAGCTTGCAAAACCCTATGCAATGAAGTCAACCACGGCAAAGTGACTGTGAAGAGAAAGTAGATTCTATTTGTAGGGATTTTAATCATCACACACACAGAGAGAGAGAGAAGGGTCCGCCGAGGCTGAGGACTGTAAATGGAAAAGAGAGAATGAGAACAATACAGATGACTACACAGTGACTCCACAGAACCCATATATACAGTGTTTGTCTCTACACCGCCCCCATACCTCAAGTGGATCCGTCGTCAGCTCTATTTTCAATCTTTCAAAATGTTCTTATATACCCCAGTTGCTATTGCATGTACTTATTTGTGTTTTATTACAAGTATATCTGCATACTTACCAACTGTTTCGCCTGTTTTATTGCAACACTACTATCACCGACATCTAAGAAGGGAGATCCCCCCTTGAATGGCCCTTCTAAGGTTTCTCTCCTCCACATTGCCTGTGGTGCTTTTTTTCCCCTATTGCTAGGTTTTTAGTGAGTTTTTCCTTACCTTCGCGTGGGGTATGTCTGGGAGTGTTGCATTCCTTTATTTTATTTATTTAAATTGTTTGGACTTCATGGTGTTTTTGTTTTGTTCTTGATTTATTGTGATGTTTCTTCGTGACTTTTTTAATAAAGAAGACGTGTCCGGCTCATGGGGACATTAATGTGTGTTGTCGGGCCTTACAAATACATTTGATTTGATTTAGACCTTTCATTCCCTTCACTGGACGAATTGGCAGTATCCAGGGGATGCACCGATACCGTGAAGATATAAACCCCAGAGTCCGAAAACGTATTATTAAAGTCAATATACCGAGCAACACCTTGAATCCTAACAGGGCACTGCCGGGCTTAGGGAACATTAGTTTGGGGGTCACTGGACAAAAAACGATTGAGATATTGATCTTCGTTCTATGTGCCAAAATAAATATCTGAAATTGGATTTTGGCTTCGAGGATATTCTCCCAGAGCGTCTGTGCATCCATATCAGTTGGACTAAACATGGCCTTGGTCCACAGTAGTAAGGAGAAAACGAACAAAATCAAACAAACATGGTCAATCCAGCAAGCCCATACTCGCAAAGCGCTTTGAGTATCCCTCTCTCCCTCTCTCTCTCTCTTCCTCTCTCTCCCTCTCTATCTCTCTCTCACTCTCTCTCTCTCTCTCTCTCTCTCTCTCTCTCTCTCTCTCTCTCTCTCTCTCTCCCTCTCTCTATCTCTCTCTCTTCCTCTCTCTCCCTCTCTCTCTATCTCTCTCTCTCTCTCTCACGCCCTCTCTCTCTCTCTCTCTCTCTCTCTGTCTCCCTCTCTCTATCTCTCTCTATCTCTCTCTCTCCCTCTCTCTCGCTCGCTCGTTCTCTGCTCTCTCTCTGTCGGCGTCAACCCGTTTGAGGAAGTGTCAGTATTTCCACTTGCTCTGTTGTTGAGCGAATTGTTGATTGTATATTGAAATTCTTTATTCGGAATAACCCCTTGAGATGTAGCATCTCGTTTTCGATTGTGGGCGGTGACTACAACCAGTGCCTTATTCACGTCAGCAAAACAGTCAAATCAGAATGGCTTAGTTCAGTGGGGGAGGATCTCGTGACATCGAGACTGGACTGATGAGCCAAAATGAGAATTAGAGACACAGACCCCATTAATACAACCCCACATTGCTAGAAAACAATGCTAAACACTGGAAAAGGCCATTTATAAGACATGGGACTTTTAAACTAAAAATATCAGAAATCCTTTCCACCTGCTGCTCCTGCTTTGATGTTGAATCTTTTTATTTAGGTTGATTGCTATTGTTTTATTGTGCTTGTATTTTTTTAACTGAATTTGACTTTTCATTTAAAATATCGGTTGTATGGTAGTCTACTGTATGTGTATTTGTGTCTTGTTATGTATGTTTTGTCATATTTCGTCATGTTCGTAGACAACAGCGGCGGCCGTAGCGTTAGTTAGCTCATAGCTATCGTGTACCACTAGCGTTACGGCGGGCTCGAGCACCCTACGGCTGCCGCCGTTGTCGCGTCCATGGGCTCCCCGGCAGGGTACCCGTGGGGACGGGGGTGTACAGAGAGGAGAGAACCATTTTGTGTGGGGGGCGTTCATGCCGGCCAGCGAGCCGGACGTCGGGATATGTTGTTAGCACAATAGCTACCAAGCTAAGCTATGTTAGCTTATAACGGTGTACACAATATGTACAACGACACAATGATTTACATTATTACAAATATGGTAACGTGGTAGTGGCTTTTACAAATAGTGGTTAGCTTTAGAGATGGATGGCTATGATCACGGAGCAATAGTGTTGTTAGGTGAAACAGATACATTTTCATTCGGCTAGTAGTAGCAAGGCTCTCAGTGCCTGCCACTAGCTGTGTGTGACTCTCAGCGCCCCCTGGTGAGCCCCCTGGTGCCCTGCACCTCTTGTGACGACATCATTTCGATTACACACGCACGTTATGAACCATTGATTAAAATATCCACGTGCGTGGTGATTGTGTTGGGCAGACAAAATGTTTGATAAAAACGCTAAAACTGGGTCAATTTCAATACTTTTTTTTCCCTTCTTCATGAAAGTCACCGTTGGCCTAGTCCACATTGTTTATTGAACAAAAATACAACATGAAGGTTGGCCTTTAAGTACTGTTTTGGGGGATTATTTTTTTGGATCTACTTTTTTTTTCTTTTTTTCTCCTTTTTCTGTGATTTTTTCTCCCCATCCCAATTTACCTCTCGTGCCAATTCTCCCTCCCCTGTCCTGATCGTTGCTCGCATATGCCCCCCACTGGCCGGTTGTAGGGAGGATAGAAGCCTTGCATCACATGTCCCCTCCGATACATGTGGAGGCAGCCTGTCACATCTTTTCACCTGCCAGCGCGGACTCTCATTGGCGAGGAGTAACGTGTAGGAGGCTCACACTGCCCACACCATTTTTCCTGTCTCTGCTGTGCAGGCATCCAACCGATCTGTAGGAGTCGCTGTTCACAACGACCAGACTACCACCCTTTTGAATTCCCCTGTTAACTCTGCCAATTGAGTTAGTATGACGGCCGGCCCAAACCGGAGGCAACACCGACAGCCAGATTCGACCCTGGTGTCTCTTGCGTTGGTGACGAGCGCAATGTCCGCTGCGCCACCCAGCCGCCCATGTTTTGGGGGATTTGTACTTTACTCGAGTATTATTAGGTTTGTATACTTGTACTTTTACTCAATTACATTTCAGAGAAGAAAAAAAACATACTTTTTACTCCTTACATTTAAAATGCAGAGTACAAAGTACAAATCTCGCTATACTTAATTAGTATATTTGTTTCTCTGGCCGAACTAACGTTAACGTTATTAATCCTGCGGCCGCGCTTTATTTAAAAACAGCCAATCAAATCCCCATCAATGGAAAATGAACCCGCCCATACCCATGCTGATTGGTCCTTGTGCAACACTAGAAAGCGGGGGTCTTTGATTAAACACCTGCTATCAGAAGAATAGACAGTCAGAGTGACAAGCTATAGAAGATGGTCACAAACGATAGCACGAGTGATGAAGAGGACGTAATAACATTAACATAATCTCTTACTCCACGTGACCCGAGCGAAGTTCCAGAAAGATTGTCTAATGCTGAGATAGTCGCTCTCAACTTCTACTCGCGCTGAGCGTCAAATAATGCTGAGTGTGGCGCGGGAAGGTCAATTGATTTACATTCAGATGGGTTGTGGTGATTCAGTGTTCGAGCAAAAACCTTTGTGCATAATGAATGGATGGACTGCATTTATATAGTGCTTTTATCACAAAGCGCTTAACACAACTTATGCCTCACATTCACACACCGACGGTGGAGGCGACCATGTAAGGTGCCGACCTGCTCATCAGGAGCAGTTAGGGGTTAAGTGTCTTTGCTCAAGGACACTTTGACACGCTGCCCTGGGAGGAGCGGGAATCTAACTGGGAACCTTCAGATTACCAGACGACCGCTCTACCTCCTGAGCCACTGTCGCCCAGGAGGTAGAGCGGGGGGATGGGGGGCAGGTGGAAGATGAAAGAAGGTGAACTATGACAGTATGAATGTGTGTGTGCGTGTGAGACTGTGTAATGTATAGTTTTGGATTCCTCCATCTCTGAATAGGACGTCTATTCACTCTTTTCACCATAAAGCTCCATAGTGACCGACTCCTCTACATTATGGAAATATCTTCTCTATGACCGCTGACCTCTTTCGCCTGTGGTGAAAATGAAGGTCATGCAAATGTAGCAGCCTGAAAATATTGTTTATTATTCAGAGCTGCTGACTTGCCTTTTTATCTTCCCTTTCTGCACCAAGACATTCTAATTAGTTTCATTGATATTCGCACGAACAATGACACAAGCGTCTTCTTCTTCTATCGCTGGAATATGGATTATAAACGACATTACTGAGTAAAGAGTAAAATATATCCAACCTCTATCTTTCACTAACGATATCTGGGTGTGAGTGGATTTACTATGCGACTGAAAAAGCACTGGTGCCAGCAAAGACGTCTGATAATTATGCAAAGCAGCATAAGCTCTTCGCAAGTGAAGGGCAGCAGGAGGAAATAGTATAGTATAGTCAGGAGGGCTGATCTGAGACCAGACTGGCTCATGAGTCATAGTGGAGGAGTATACAGTCACGGCCACGGTCGTGTAAACTCAACAGGTCCTAGATCAGTACTCCTATCCGTAGAGGTGTTA
Organism: Notolepis coatsorum; assembly: GCF_963971535.1. Classification (NCBI taxonomy): domain Eukaryota; kingdom Metazoa; phylum Chordata; class Actinopteri; order Aulopiformes; family Paralepididae; genus Notolepis; species Notolepis coatsorum. Next base: position 75,685,697 of record NC_140179.1, on the reverse strand, counting down.
TTAATGTGTCACTGTGTGTGTGTGTGTGTGTGTCTCTTGTCTTTATGACCGTCCCAACAGAGAGGGATAAAGACATCAGGGAGACAGGGACAGTGCGTCGTTTGACATTGTGGGATGAAGTGGGGACAGTGTTGGCGTCATTACTACCATAAAAAAGTCTGGTACCACATTATTACACACCACTCCTTACTTGTCTTAACCCTTTCACTGCCACACTACCAAATTGTTAACCCTTTCACTGGGACAATACAGAAGGTTAACCCTTTCACTGCCACATGACAAAGGGTTAACTCTTTCACAACCACACTACAGAAGGTTAACGCTTTCACTACCACACTACAGACGGTTAACCGTCTGTAGTGTGGTAGTGAAAGGTTAACCTTCTGTAGTGTGGTAGTGAAAGGGTTAAATGGTAACCTTTTACTTTACTCATTACTCCCCGGAGAAGGTAATTCGTTACACTACTCATTAAGTACATAGGTAATTATAATGTGATTACTGAAATTGGCAGAGGTAAAAAAAAGATTACAGCGCTTTACTTTGTAACATCTACAGTAAAACAAACCAAGAGAGAGAGAGAGAGGGAGAGAGAGATAGTGTGAGAGAGGGGGAAGAGAGAGAGGGGGAACGAGAGAGAGGGATGAGAGAGAGCGAAAGGGATGAGAGAGACATAGAGAGAGAGAGAGAGGGATGAGAGAGAGCGATAGGGATGAGAGAGACATAGAGAGAGAGAGAGAGAGAGAGAGAGAGAGAGAGGGATGAGAGAGACATAGAGAGAGAGAGAGGGATGAGAGAGAGCAAGAGGGATGAGAGATATAGAGAGAGATAGAGAGAGAGAGAGGTATGAGAGAGACATAGAGAGAGAAAGAGATAGAGAGAGAGAGAGAGGTATGAGAGAGACTTTGTAACATCTAAAATGTGGTATTGAGAAAAAAAAACATCAGACCTCTGTGTGTGTGTGTATGAAAGTTAAGAGCATTCTGGAGCTTTAGTAAAAATTTACGCAAGGCTATGATTAGCTTTATGTGTTGGTTTGTTCAAATGCTGCCCTATTTTCATTGTTGTGCATTATTCACAGTGTGATGCATGCAGAGAGTGTTGTTCTCAGAGAGGCAGAACAATACATGTTTGTGTTTGTTGGTGTGATGAAGGCACTTTTAGATGGATACAGTACAATTGTTAAAAAGGATATTCCAAAGCGTATTATTCCGAAAGCCTGCAATATTGACTGTGTTTGGATGCTTGTCCATTTCATGTTTTTCCCTCAATAGTAGAAGAGTGTCCCAAGCTCATGCTTCTAGGGTTATCTCTGTCTCTAGTGCTGTTGTTTTTCTTGTTGTTTTCAACTGCTAGGCAGTGGTGGTTATTTTGGGATTTTTACCCAATTATTTTATACTGGTGTTTTGTGTTTCCTACAGTTTTTTTTAATAAAAAAGAAAATGTATCCACTTTTTCTCCTTATTTTCTATTTTTCTCCCATCCCAATTTCGTGTATACAATTCTCCCCTCCCCTGTCTTGAACGTTGCTCGACTATGCCCCCCACTGGTCGGTTGTAGAGAGGATAGAAGCCTTGCATCACGTGTTCCCTCCGGCACACGAGGAGGCAGCCTGTCACATATTTTCGCCTGCCAGCGCGGACTCTCATTGGCGAGGTGTAACGTGTGGGAGGCTCACACTACCCTCGCCACTTCCTGTCTCTGCTGTGCAGGCGTCTCCCAACCGACCTGTAGGGGTCGCTGTCCACAACGTCCAATCCCCACCCATCGACTTCCACCCGCTGACTCTGCCAAATGAGCCAGTACGATGGCCGGCCCAAGCCGAAGGCAATGCTGAGACTGGGATTCGATACCGGAGTCTCTTGCATTGGTGACGAGCGCAATCTCCGCTACGCCACCCAGCCGCAGTTTTTCTTTTTCTTTATTTCATTCTTGTGTTTTCCCCAACTCTCTCATCGCTCAGCGATTCCAGTGGTTACCCCTCTGGGGTAACTTTAAGATTCCCCTTGTTGTGTGTGTCTGCGTGTGTGTCCTACACCCCCCCCACCAATCCTGACACATATGCCCTGCTTCATTTACCATGACATCGTAACACACCGACATACTGTGTGTGAGCCACTGATTTTCATATGTCTCAATTTGCATAATGTCACTCATCCAATACTGGCTTGTAAAAGTGTGTCGTCGAGGGTATGGAGTGACACAGGGCCGTTCTGACGACACACTGTCGATGCATCATAGAACAGGGCTGCTTGTGTAAACTACTCAGCAATAAAGACCTTTCTGATTGTGATTATTATTGACTCGTGGTGGCTCAGCGCTGAGCAGATAGCCAAGGTGATGACACCTCAACATGCCCCACAACAGTGAATGGGAGAAGGCTGCGGATTCCGAAAGCTGTGAAAGCCCGACACAGGCTGAGCTTTTTCCCCTCAGCCGCCAGGCTGATCAATGACTAATGAAATTAGTTTTTGTTTATGTGCGTATGTTTGTTACGTCTGTATTGTCTACTGTAATGTCTAACAAACTGTAATAAAAACACATTGACAAAAAAATAAAATAAAATAAAAATGGATACACTGTAATTCCGCAACAATTACCAATGTGTTTTTCCACAAATGGCTTTATTTTTTATTTTAATTTTTTTTTAATCTTTATTTCGAACATGCAATGAATACAAACAAACAATAACAAAAGCAAAACACAACTCAATCTACATGTTCGAAAAGGAGTAGGAAGAAGTATACACTTATTTAATCCTACCCCTTTTCCACTACTCAAATGAGTGTACTATTTTAAAACATAAAAAAGAAATATATATATATATATATATATATGCAAAACAAAAAAAACAAAAACTATATATGTAAAACACGAAAGAAATAAAATAAAAATGTAAACACCCGTGAATATCAAGTCCCTTCCTCATCCCTGTACCTCGTGAACATCATTTCCTTATACATCAGTTTGAATTGTCTCATGTTTGGACATTGCTTTAGCACCACATTTAGACTGTTCCACAGTTTCACTCCACATATTGAGATGCAGTGTCTTCTCATGGTAGTGCGTACATTAAGCACTTTTAAATTGAGTTCTCCCCTCAGATTATAACCCCCCTCCCTATCAAAGAACAGTTCTTGAATGTTTCCTGGAAGTACATGACCTTTTGCTTTATACATTAATTGTGCCGTTTTAAATTCCACAAGATCATTTAACTTTAATGTTTTTGACTTAAAAAATAATATGTTTGTGTGATCACGATAACCTGCAATGTGAACTATCCTTATGGCCCTTTTTTGGAGTATAAAAAGTGGTTATAGTGTAGACTTATAATTGTTTCCCCAGACTTCAGCACAGTAATTTAAATATGGTAAAACTAGTGAACAGTAGAGAATGTAGAGTGATTTTCTATCCAGAATGTGCTTTACTTTACTCATGACTGAAATGCTTCTTGACAGTTTAGATTGGACATGTTTTATGTGAGGTTTCCAACAGATTTTATGGTCTATTATTACACCTAGGAATTTATTTTCATAAACTCTTTCAATAATCACATAATTTAACTTGTACTTGAGTATTTAATCTACAGTTTCCAAATAACATGATTTTAGTTTTGCTCAAGTTCAATGATAATTTGTTTCTATCAAACAATTTTTTTATTTCTTCATTTCAGATGTGATGACCTCTAAAAGCTGCTGGATATTCTCACCAGAAAAAATTTAAAGATTAGTGTCATCCGCAAATAAAATACATTTAAATATATTGGATACTTTACATATCTCGTTAATGTACAAGATTAACAGTTTTGGACCCAACACTGACCCCTGGGGGACACCACAAGCAATGTCCAAACATTCAGATTTATAATCTATCATTGTCACAAATTGTTGTCTTTTATTTAGATAGCTTCTCACCCAGTCCAATACTACCCCCCTGATCCCATATCTTTCCAATTTCCTGATTAATATATCATGATTAATAGTATCAAATGCTTTTTTTAGATCAATGAATACTCCAGCTACACGTTTTTTTTTTATCTATGGAATTTGTTATTTTTTCAATGAGTTCTATTAATGCTAGTGATGTTGACCGCCCGGTGTGTTCTGAATCCATACTGGCTATTGGTGAGTAAATTATGTTTATCAATGAATTTATCTAATCTGTTGTTGAAGAGTTTTTCTAATATTTTTGAAAACTGAGGAAGTAGAGAAACAGGCCTATAATTTGTGAAGTGGTGTTTATCTCCAGTCTTGAACAGAGGTATGACTTTTGCTATTTTCATTTTATTCTGAAAATAATGGAATCGGAATCTGGCAGTGGAGGGAATGGGGGAGAGAACTACAAGTGTTTTTGGAAATCTGGACGGCGAGTCTGTCTGCATTATTATTAACCCTTTCACTGCAGCGCTACCGAACGATTAACCCTTTCACTGCGACAATACACAGCAGGTTAACCCTTTCACTGCTTTTCACTTTAACCGTCGATAGTGTGATAGTAAAGGGTTAACCTTCTGTAGTGTGGCAGTGAAAGGGTTAAGATTCACATCTGGCTCCATCTGTACCAAAAGCAGACCCGAGCCCAGTGAACAAGCACAGGGCGGCATCGACGTACTGTACTGTACTGTACTGTCTTGTTATGTTAACAATGTTACTTGGCTGCCAGAGTTGTACCCTTCCTGCTGACCTGTTGCTCATTTGCTCAATGCATCTTTTCACCCTCTCTCTCTCTCTCTCTCTCTCTCTCTCTCTCTCTCTCTCTCTCTCTCTCTCTCTCTCTCTCTCTCTCTCTCTCTCTCCCTCTCTCTCTCCCTCTCTCTCTCTCTCTCTCTCTCTCTCTCTCTCTCTCTCTCTCTCTCTCCCTCCACTCCCATATGTCCAATTTCATTAACTGACGCTCAATCAAGCATGCAAAGGCTATAGGCTAGACTCTGCCTGGAGAATACTATTTTGAATCGATACAAACCTAATTAAATAGAATCTATTTGAAACTATTATAAAATAAATGGACCTGGATACTTGTTACCCAGAGTAGCCTGGAACTGCTGATTATGAATATGAAACCCAATTCTCTGTGTGCTCCCTAGCAGACTAAAATCCAGCGGGCTATGATATTGGACTCATTAGACTAGTTTGAATTGTCATTAGACTTGAGTTTGAGTCTTCATTAGACTTGAGTTTGAGTCTTCATTAGACTTGAGTTTGAGTCTTCATTAGACTTGAGTTTGAGTCTTCATTAGACTTGAGTTTGAGTTGTCATTAGACATGAGTTTGAGTCGTCATTAGACTTGAGTTTGAGTCTTCATTAGACTTGAGTTTGAGTCGTCATTAGACTTGAGTTTGAGTCTTCATTAGACTTGAGTTTACTTTGAATTGTCATTAGACTTGAGTTTGAGTCTTCATTAGACTTGAGTTTGAGTCGTCATTAGACTTGAGTTTGAGTCTTCATCAGACTTGAGTTTGAGTCGTCATTAGACTTGAGTTTGAGTCGTCATTAAACTTGAGGCCGGCATGACAATTAGTCCTATTCTCCATTCTGCCCTTATTAGTCCTATATCTCCATACTTCACTCTCTGGGCTTTGGAAATCCTTCCTGTAACGAATTATATCCAATTAAACCTCAGCTGAACTCTAGTGCTCAGGGCATTTGGCAGATGCTGGCAGAGAAGGAGAGAGAGAGAGAGAAAGAGAGAGAGAGAGATAGAGAGAGAGGTGGGGGGTGGGGAGAGAGGGGTGTAATGAGAAAATTTGCGCTGGGGGTTAGGAATAGTGTGACTGAATAAACAAGCGCTAGAGGGAGCAAGAGAGAGAGATGGTGTGAGAGAGGGGGAAGAGAGAGAGGTATGAAAGAGAGTGAGAGGGATTAGAGGGAGAGAGAGATGAGGGAGAGAGAGAGGGAGAGAGGGGGGGGGAAGAGAGAGGGGGAAGAGAGAGGGGGAAAGAGAGAGAGAGGTATGAGAGAGAGAGAGAGAGAGAGAGAGAGAGAGAGGGAGGGAGAGAAAGAGAGAGAGATGGTGTGAGAGAGGGGGAAGAGATAGGGGGAAAGAGCGAGAGAGGTATGAGAGAGAGAGGGATGATAGAGAGAGAGAGGGGAGAGAAAGAGAGAGAAAGAGAGATTGTGTGAGAGAGGGGGAAGAGAGAGAGAGAGAGAGAGAGAGAGAGAGAGAGAGAGAGAGAGAGAGAGAGAAGAGAGAGAGAGAGAGAGAGAGAGAGAGAGAGAGAGAGAGAGAGAAACAGAGGCTTGGCTTGCTTGTCATTATTGTTCCTCTGTCATGTTCAGTGTGTGTCACTGGGAGTCTGAGAATTACTATTAATCTGCTGGAGACTGAAGAGGTTGATTGAATAGGAAAGCATCAGAGTTGATTTGAACAATGAGTGGATTCCATGCATACACACACTACGCCAACACACGTGTCCGTGCACACACACATGCACACACAGACACACATAACATGCACACAGACAGACATACAGTATAGTCATCTATCATTAGGTGGCTTCTTCGTTCCGAAGGTTGCCTATCACTCTCCAACCCATTCTGTCCCCCACTTCTTCTCTCCAACTCCGTGACTCCGCCTCTCACTCCACTCCAATCACAGACATCGTCTACCCAGCCTCTTCTTGGTCTTCCACTTCCTCTCTTTCCATCCACCTTCCCCATCACCACCATCTTGAACATCTCCCCGCTGGATCCTCTCAGAACATGCCCGCACAACTCCATCTTTCTCTTTTTCAACCTCTCCAGCAGCTGTCCCCCTTGCATATCCGCTCTTCTCAGTACCTCCTCATTCTTGATCTTATCCTTCCATGTTATCTTCAGCATCTTCCTCAGTGTCCACATTTCAAAAGAGTCTATCATCCTCTTTGCCTCTTCATTCAGCGTCCATGCTTCTGCTCCGTATGAAAAGACTGACATAACATACGTTTCCAAAATCCTGGTCTTCTTTTTTCAACTTATGTTTCTTCTCATAATTCTTTATGGTTCCAGAATGCGCCCTTTGCAATTCCGGTTCTTCTCTTAATGTCCATGTTAGCTCTTCCACCTTCACTGATCCAGCTTCCAAGGTACATGTACTCCTTCACTTGTTCAAGTTTTTCTCCATCCACCTGTATTTTACAAACAGTTCCTGGTGTTTTTTCAATGATCATTACTTTAGTTTTCTTTGTGTTTAGTGACATTCCATAGTTTTTGCATTCGACATTCAGCTTATTCATCATGTCCTGTAGATCTTCTTGACAGTTACAGACTATAGCAGTGTCATCCGCGTATCTTATATTGGTGATGTTCTCTTCGCCAAGTTGTACTCCTTTCCCTCCTCTCAGACCTTTTTTCATCAGTGATTCACTGTACATATTAAAGAGTACAGGGGACAAGATGCATCCTTGTCTTACACCCTTCTCCACCGGAAGTCTCTTGATTTCTCCTTTCCTATTCTAACATTAGCCTTCTGCCTCCAGTATAAGTTGGCAATTATTCTTCGGTCAGAAACTGGTATTTTGAATTCTTCCATTGTTCTCATCAATGTTGTATGTTCAACTCTGTCGAAGGCCTTCGTGAAATCGATGAAGCAAATATACAGCTTCTTCTGTTGGTCTATCGATTTTTCACCAATGATTCTGAGTTGGCAGATTGCATCTCTTGTTCCTTTTCCTTTGCGAAAACCCATTTGGCTATCCGAGAGCTGATGTTCAATTATGGGTTCTATTCTGTTCTTGATGATTTTCAGGAGTACTTTTGATGCATGAGATATCAAACTGATAGTACGTATGTGGAAACTACAACACTAATGTACACACCATGATGAGTATGATTTCAGTCTAACACTGTGATTGTTATTTGTGTATTGTTATTTTGTATATTGTTGTTATTTTGTATATTGTACAATAGTGTACAACATTGTCTTATTGTATAGTATTTATGTTTCTGTATAGTCTTTTATGTTTCTTGTATAGTATTTAATGTTTCTTGTATAGTATTTTATGTTTCTATTTGATTACTGCCCCTTAAGTTTGAGTCCCAAATCTCGTTGTATGCTAATATAATGACAACAAAGTACAATCTAATCTAATCTAATCTAATCTATGATGTCCCTTTCTGAATGCTGAGGGATCTAAGGGCTGTGGGTCTATGGACAACCTTCAAGAAAATACTGAAAATCCATTCAACAAGAGATTGGAAGAACAAAGATGACCAGAGAGCCACTCCTGGGTTATTATTAATATATCCAAAAGCCTTGGAACAGAAAGAAAGAAAGAAAGAAGAAAGAAAGAAAGAAAGAAAGAAAGAAAGAAAGAAAGAAAGAAAGAAAGAAAGAAAGAAAGAAAGAAAGAAAGAACGAAAGAAAGAAAGAAAGAAAGAAAAAAAGAAAGAAAGAAAGAAAGAAAGAAAGAAAGAAAGAAAGAAAGAAAGAAAGAAAGGAAGAAAGAAAGACAGACTATGGCCACTTCTCTCACTGCCATTATTAATGCCCTATCATTAAAGCAAGGCAACGCCAGCACACAACATACATCTAATGGAGCCTTAAGCAAAGTGCAGTCGGGTCGACACTATGGATTGGAAAAAGAATGTCCTGATATGTCTGGGATATTAAAGTCTAGGGCTGAATAATTAGATGTATTTGCTTCTAAATTGAGTCAAAATCTCGATTTATGCCCTAGAACAGGAGGCAAAATGTTTGCCTAAAGTATTGTGGTGCTGTAGAGATGCTTTAATAATAATAATAATAATAATAATAATAATAATAATAATAATAAAATAATAATAATAATAATAATAATAATAATAATAATAATAATAATTCATTACAATTATATAGCGCTTTTCTAGACACTCAAAGCGCTCCCCACAATGTAGGGTATAAATGGCCTACCAATTGTATTCTAGCGATGTACGATGTACGAAATCATACTTTTGTCCAATGAAAATGTAAATAATGAAACAAACAATACCAGTGTGAACCATATTGCAATTACTGCAATATCTGTCAAACGAATTGGAATATTGTATTATTATAATATGTTGTATATATATATATATATCGTTCAGCCAAGATCTGTATTGTTTTGCTGTGTTGCCTTCCTGTCAGGCCCGAGAGGAGGATGGAGATGTCTACCCACCATGCCGACCCGGACACATCACAGATATAGAATCACTAGAGCAGCAGTGCTATAGACTGGCAGACGCCCGCCATTCGTCGAGAGCAACGATGCCGACCGGGAGTCTAAGCTAGGCTGGACCAATGACCCGTCTGATGGGGGGATGACAGGTCAAGTGATTCTACATCTAAGCAGGGGTGTAAAAACTACCCAGAAATTATACTTAGATGAAAGTATGGGTACCGTCTCAAAATCGTACTCAAGTAAAAGTCAGAGTATCTGGCTAAAAACGCACTTGAGTAAAAGTAAAAAAGATTCAACTTTTAAATGTACTTAAGTACTAAAAAGTAAAAGTAAAACTTTTTTTCTGACTGTCTATTCTTCTGATAGCAGGTGTTTAATCAAAGATCCCCCGCTTTCTAGTCTTGCACAAGGACCAATCAGCATGGGTATGGGCGGGTTCATTTTCCATTGATGGGGATTTGATTGGCTGTTTTTAAATAAAGCGCGGCCGCAGGATTAATAATGTTAACGTTAGTTTGGCCAGAGAAACAAATACTAATTAAAATGGTTGGACCTGTGAGATTTGTACTTTGTACTTTGTAGGTCTGCATTTTAAATGTAAGGAGTAAAAAGTATGTTTTGTTTCTCTGAAATGTAATGGAGTAAAAGTACAAGTATACAAACCTAATAATACTTGAGTAAAGTACAAATCCCCAAAAACAGTACTTAAGTAATGTAACAAAGTACAATTACTCAAGTACTTTACACCCCTGCCTGATACTAATAATAGTTTGTATGCACAAGGAATACAGTGCACCAAGCGACAATCTGGCGTGTAACACGCGCACAGACGCCAGAGGACTGTTCCATCAATCTCCACAGTAAATATTTCATGTGTGTTTTAAATGTGTACTTTTAAACCCATTGTGACTGATTCTAATTACACAGCACTACCAGAGGCTGTGTTTGTGAATCTACAATGGTGTTGTGTTGATTCAGCCTTGGGGGCGTAATAAGGATAACGACAAGGCCATGGAATAAAGAGAAAACTGTTTCTCTTCGGTGGTGGAAATGGGAAAACTCACTTTAGGAGTGAAGCAGATCATTCAATTGCTGCATTTCTGTAGTCCTGTGGTCTAGCAGTGTCCTCTTACAGTAGTCCCAAACACAAAGCACGTTATGAAACTGACCATAATCATACAGTTCTTGATTTCGCTATAACAGCGTACAATATGGCCGGGGGAAATGTGCCATTCATCCATTTCCTTTTTTGACCATTCATTTAGATTTGACCTTTGAAAAGGTCGGCCGACATTTTCATTCTGCCCCCCCTGACAACATTACTTAAGCACAACAAACAGAAATCCATTCAGGACAGTGGAATGAGCCAGTATTTCTTCCGGCTAAACATAATAAAGCATTGCAATCTCTCTCTCTCTCTCTCTCTCTCTCTCTCTCTCTCTCTCTCTCTCTCTCTCTCCTCTCTCTCTCTCTCTCTCTCTCTCTCTCTCTCTCTCTCTATTCCTCCTCTCTCATTCCCTCTCTCTTGTTCCATCTCTCTCTCCCTCTCCATCCTCCTCTCTCTCTCCCTCTCCATCCTCCCCTATCTCTCTCTCCCTCTCTCTCCTCCTCTCTTGCTCACTCTCTCTCCTCCCCTCTCTCTCTCCCTTTCCCTCTCCATCCTCCTCTCTGTCTCCCTCTCTCCTCTCCCTCTCTCTCCATCCTCCTCTCTCTCTCTCTCATCCCCCCCCCTCTCTCTCTCTCTCTCTCTCTCTCTCTCTGTGCGCATGCGTTGTGGATGGTGGAGCGGGTGGTTTGAGTGTGGGTGCTGCCGAGAGTTTGCGGAACGCGTGAGTCTTTCTAAACTTTTTCTATCTTTATGTTGTTTGTCAAAATGTGAATTAGACTGTAGTTTATTTGACTGGTTGTGTGTTGGTGGTGAGCTGGTAGCGTTTGTCGGTGTTCGCCTGGGCAGCTGTCTGCTGTCACGGTGACAATGGACTTCGCGTGTTTGACCAGGAAACATGGTTTCAAGGTCTCGCCGGCTTTTCCGTGTTCAGTGGAGGACTGTAGTCTCGCTGTTGCGAAAATAGTAGGCAGTAAGTCAGCGGCAAGGATGAATGGGGGTGTCGTGTTCTTTGTGGATGATTTGAGTAAAGTGAACTCGATTGATAACGGATGGTTTGATCATAAATTATACTTTTGTGTCTGTGATGCCGCTCACAACACCGGCCAAAAAGGTGACGTTATCAAACGTTCCTCCGTTGGTGGGCGATGAGCTTATATTGAGGGAACTCGCCAGGTTTGGGAAGATAGTATCTCCATTGAAGAAGATGTCTTCGGGGTTTAGAGCACCTGAATTACAGCATGTGGTTTCTCACAGAAGGCAGACGTTCATTATAATGAACAAACGTGATGATGAGTTGGACCTTAATTTTAAAGTACTGATAGACGGGTTCGAGTATATTATTTTGCGGCGACACAAAACATGCGCTGTTTTGCGTGTGGAAGGGAGGGGCATCAGAGACAAGCGTGCCCTGGGGAGGGGCCGAGCAGGGGGGATAGTGATGGGGAAGGTGCGAGAACAAAAGGAAGAACAGCTTGGGGTGTAGACGTTTTCTGCACCACTCTCGCGAACGGCTGAAGGAAGAGAGCTAATAGAGGACGGAGAGATTCGTCAGGAAGCTGTGAGTTTTTATTCCGGTTGTATAAAAGTGAATATAAGGAGAATGAACCGCGTGTTTGATTCTTTTTGTGAGGGGCTTCCGAAGGTCTCTGAGGAAGAGAATACTTGGGGACCCTCTGGGTCCTGAACGAACTGTACACTGCACTGCAGGGAATGGAGGGGGGAAAGCCCCTGGCATTGATGGACTGACCATTGAGTTTTACAAAGCTTTCTGGGAGGAGATGGGTGAAGATCTGCTGGAGGTGCTCAATGAGAGTTTGAGGAAATGTCCTTGCCTGTGAGCTGCAGGAGAGCAGTGATAACTTTGTTACCCAAGAAAGGAGATCTGCAAGACATAAAGAACTGGCGGCCTGTTGCGATTCTCTGTTCGGATTACAAGCTCCTGTCGAAAGCCCTGGCCAACAGACTCAGGGAGGTGATTGGGGAAATCGTACATAAAGATCAAACCTACTGTGTGCCTGGCAGATCCATTACAGACAATGTGTCTCTAGTTAGGGATGTTTTGGATGTCTCTAGTTCTTTGGGTTTAGATGTTGGTTTTATTTCATTGGACCAAGAAAAAGCTTTTGACAGGGTTGAGCACCTCTATCTTTGGAAGATTTTGGAGCGTTTTGGTCTCAGCCCGGGTCTTATAGCGATGATCAAAGTTTTGTACCGGGACATTGAGAGTGTATTGAAGATAAATGGGGGTTTGAGTGCTCCGTTCAATGTAGAACATGGGATTAGGCAAGGGTGTCCATTGTCAGGAATGTTGTACGCTATTTCAATTGAACCTCTACTGTATAGGATACGGGCTGGAATCTCCGGTCTGGTTTTACCAGGTTTTAAAAATGCGCAGATATTATCTGCATATGCTGATGATGTTTTAATCCTTGGTTACACATCAAAAAGATGTTAATGTTCTAGGGGAATGTGTTAGTGATTTTAGTTTTTTAACAATGGCAAGGGTAAATTGGGGAAAGAGCGAGGCATTAGCAGTGGGGAAGTGGTCTGGTGGTTTACCAGTCTTGTCAGGGGGCTTAAAATGGAAAAGAGGGGGTATCAAGTATCTGGGAATTTTTTTTAGGTGATGAGGTAACAGTAAAGAGGAATTGGGAAGGGCTAATAGAAAAGATGAAAGGAAGAGTAGATAAATGGAAGTGGTTGTTACCAAAGATGTCCTTCAGAGGAAGGGTGTTGATAATAAACAACCTGGTAGCCTCTGCACTATGGCATCGTTTGGCTTGTATGGAGCCACCTAGTGGATTGTTAAAAAGCGTGCAAGCTATTTTAGTGGATTTTTTTTGGGACAAGTTACACTGGGTACCTCAAGCTGTTCTGTTTTTGCCTAAGGATGAGGGGGGGCAAGGGTTAATACACTTAAGAGAGTAGGATGGCAACTTTCCGTCTTCAGTTTGTACAAAAGTACCTCACTTATGCAGGCAATATTCTAGTGTGGAGGAATGTTGCAAGTGTGATTTTAAGGAGGGCAAATGGGTTCGGTGTTGATGCTGGTTTGTTTTTAATGGATGGTCATGTGTTAAGTTTGTCAGAACTGTCTCCATTTTACAAAGGGGGTTTTTAAAGCATGGAATTTATTTAAAAAAAAGTGTCTGAATCTGCTCTCTCATTGTATTGGTTGTTGGGAGAACCTCTTGTTGGAGGGGCAAGATTGATACATTAAGAATCCTGTTTTTGTCTTTTAACGTGGAGTGGTCCAAGGCTGTTTTTATATTTGGAGCTGGGTACAGAAGAAGCAATGCGTTTAAGTGGAAACTGTTAAATTTCCTGCTGGGTGAAGCAAAATTGGCAATTTACCTTACAAGAAAAAGCAAAATCGAGGGTGAAGTGTTTCAGGAGTTGACCAGTGTGTTTTCAGCATTGGTAAGGGCAAGGGTCTGGATAGATTTTAGATTCTATAAGGAGATGAAAAATGTAGATACTTTTGTGGAACAGTGGTGTTACGAGGAGGTTATTTGCTCGGTGGTGGATGACTGTTTGGCCTTCTGTGATGTTTTCATGTGAATGTACCATAGGGATTTTTTTTGTGTGGTTTCATGGTTGTGTTGTTGGAGTTTGTGGTTGTTTTCTTTCTCTCGGGTTTGGTTTTGTTGAGATGTGAGTTTTTTTAGTTTTTGTTTGTTTAAATTGTAGTATTGGTGTGTAAATAAATAAAGTTTTTTTATAAAATCAAATCAAATCTCTCTCTCTTTCTCTCTCTCTCTCTCCCTCTCTCTCTCTCTCTCTCTCTCTCTCTCTCTCTCTCTCTCTCTCTCTCTCCCCCCCCTCTCTCTCTCCCCCCCCCTCTCTCTCTCCCCCCCTCTCTCTCTCTCTCTCTCTATCTCTCTCTCTCTCCTCTCTCTCTCTCTCTCTCTCTCTCTCTCTCTCTCTCTCTCTCTCTCTCTCTCTCTCTCTCCTCTCTCTCTCTCTCTCTCTCTCTCTCTCTCTCTCTCTCTCTCTCTCTCTCAGACAGTGGGCAGGAAGGAACCCTGCCAGCTCCATCATTCTGATTCAAGATCCTTCTCCTCCTTCCTGCCTTTCAAGTCGCTTCCAGTGAAGAGATCCCCCTCCAGGAACACGGAACATGGAAAAGCATACATGCAAATGAAGGAGGGGTTTTGAATTAAAGGGCCGACTCGCTCAAATCATGTGCCAGTTCCTTACTATAGGCCTCGGCCTGCTGAGTGTCCAATTACACTAATTACACCTTGAAGCGTCAGCAGAACAGTGACTAAATGGAAAATAATGAAACAAGAGAAAGTCCGGCAGGAAAAAAGACGCAACTTTAACCCTTACGGTTACGCCTTTCAACTATTTAGATGAGGACCGCGTAGACTCAACCGCGTGCGTTGTCGTGGTTGACTTTTCTGAAAATTATGGCTCGGGCTTAAGAGGTTAAATGATTATTATTATTCCACTTAATTGTGTGTATGGTTGAGTTTCACTGCCATGCCTCTGCACACTGCACTGTAGCACCTGTCTCTTTAAATCTTTTAATCAGTGAATCTTGTCTTATTGAATTGGATCAGTTTTACTGAATTAGACTAGGTTTCTTATTTTGGATTAGTTTGCCACTTGAATCAATTCACTGTTTTTATTGATTGTATTTGATTGTATTTTATTGATTGTATTTTATTTATTTGTTTAGTGTATATCTAGCGTCAAATGGGCTGCAACTGAGACCTGAGCGCTGTATCTGGTGCTTCCATGTCAATGGAAAAATGACAATAAACTTCACTTTGAATTTGACTTTGACTTTGTTTACACAGTCCTCCTTTCAAATAACCGAACGTCTTTTTTTTTTTGATCCACTTTTTCTCCCATTTTTCTATATTTTCTCCCATCCCAATTTCGTATCATCCAATTCAACCCTCCCCTGTCACGAACGCTGTTTCTTGCCTCCCACAAGCCGGCTGCAATGTGGACTAAGTCATACATAGCACAAGTCCCCTCCGGTACTTGAGGTAACAGCAGTCGCATCTTTTCACCTGCGCAGCTCGATCTCTCAGTGGCGAGGAGTAACGCGTGGGAGGCTCACGCTGCCCCCGACACTTCCTGAT